>NC_091742.1:90788090-90975590 GCF_043380555.1 Nothobranchius furzeri | reverse complement strand
GTTGCCCAGGGTACAACAAAGTGTTAATCTGGCCCTGGTTCCGCCGTCACATTCCCGCAGAAACTGGTTGATCACACCCGGGCCAGACTACTAGCATGTGGTTTTACAACCACAATGTCCTCAGAAGCAAAAACGCTTTTAAAAGGGAGGGAGGAGTCCTAACTGTTGCTGCAGGCGTGTTGTGTGAGAGTGCAGTTATATACTGGTTAATATATTTTTGGGTTCAGTTGCTTTCATGTGGCCTAATGTGAGTCTATTTGGGATCATTGGAATGATCAGCAGCATTTCTTGATGTGACTTTATGGCAGTTGCCCAGGGCATCATCGCAAGGAGGATGGCATTCATTTACTTTTGTTTTATTTGGTATTTTTTCAGTCAGTTTTGGAAATAGTGATCAATTTTGATTAATTCACAGCCTATGTTTAATTACATTTAAAATAAATATTAACAGATGAGATCAAACAAAACAGATGAGAATTGCCCTTAAGCTGTTTAACTTGGACCAAGCATTTTAGGTCACAGATAGATGTAGCTTAGGGTCTCTGTCTATACACCTTATAAGACAATTTAGGTGATGGCATGTTGTTTTTCTGCTATTGAACTGTTTTATAATAATGTTGTGTTAAATAAAGTGAAGGAAGGAGAGAAATAACGTTTCCCTAGCAGTTTTAAAAAATTTCCCCATGTGATCCGATTAATCGATTAATCGTGTCGAGACCCCATCCGATTAATCGATTATCCAAATAATCGTTTGTTGCAGCCCTACTGTCTATCTATCTATCTATCTATCTATCTATCTATCTATCTATCTATCTATCTATCTATCTATCTATCTATCTATCTATCTATCTATCTATCTGTCTGTCTACAGTAAAGAGTTACAGGAATTTTTAATTATAATGAATGTAAATGTATTAAAATGCCATCTAGGGGTGGGTAATATAATGTCATTCATAATATTTCCAGTTATTATTTCCTGTCAAGAAAAATAACCTATCATGTTAAGCTAACTTCATGATGTAATTGCATCCACTAAACAGGATTATGTTCATGTGGGTCATCAGCATGAAGTTATTGAAGTTATCAAAGCAAACATGGCTGGAATCAGTTTTACTGTAATCTGTGTCTCTAAGTGTGTGTGCTGCTGTAATGAGTGGATGTCCCCACTGTGGGACTAACAAAATGTACTCTATTCTATTCTATTAATTCATATCAGCCAGTAGGAAAAAAAAAACGTTTGAGGAATTTTGGCCTTTCCAGGCTTCCGTACCAGTAACCTGGTTTTGGAGGAGGGGTTTGTCTCACAAACAGGAAAAACACACTGGTGAAGTGGTGAATTAAAACAGCTGCCAGTTAAATTATTACTTAATTGTTGTTTGTGTGCATGCTGTTCAGTAGCTAATGCTATAATTAATATCATGTTTGTTTGTTTTTTTCGTAAGCCCTACACATTGCGTGATGTGCGTTTGGGGAGCGCAGGTGCTGGTTAGCGTGAGAGATTGGAGGTGGGGCGCGAGAGCGTGTGAAGAGGGTCAAATGCGAGTCTCACGCTCCGTGCGTGAGAGTTGGCAGCCCTGCTACATTGTGAATGATGTGTTTGTGGCGGCACTTCGGTTCCTTCTCTTAATTTAAAAACTACCACTGGAAGTCAGTCTTGCAACACAGACTTGAAAAAATGTGCGTGTTTCGAACCCCGAGTTCCCCGGCACTCAGCTTCTACTCCGCACCGTTTCCAGGACCATGGAGAGCGCCTGGCTCCCTGGCTTCACTCACGCAGCTGACTCCTATCAGAAATCACCCAGCTGGAGCAGATAAAGATCAGCGCTGCTCAGCGAGAAAAGAGGGGAACGCATAGAGAGAGGATGCAGTGAGAGACGGATTGAGACAGTGAGGAGAGAGCGAGAGAGAGAGCGAAAGACAGAGAGAGACTGGAGAGAAGGATTGGAGAGAAGGACTGCTGAGAGAAAGACTGTGTTTGAGAACGTTTTGGTAACGTGACGGTTGCCCCTGGTTGGTTTGGTTTCCACCCTCATGAGAAAACCCTTTCGATTGAGCTTGGTTTTCTCCTGCTCTTAACAGAGCTGTCGGTAGTGTGGGTGAGTTGGTTCACCAGTGGACCGTTTGGTAAGGCCTCCGGGCAAGCTTCTGTTCCTGGTTCGTTTTCAGAACCAGTGAGTTTCCGTTCTCGTTTTATGCTCTTTAAGTTACTTTAAGCCCTCAGCATTTGTCTCCTGCAGCTTAAGTTAAACTCCCCTTTTAATTAAACAGGTTTTTCTCCCGTTGGAACGCTTTTAGTTAATAAAAGGACTTTCTTTGATTGTGACTTGGTGTCAGATCGTTTCCTTTTATTTCTCACGTTTCTGTGTTAGACGTCCCTGGCTCCTAGACCAGGTTGGGGTCATAACAGTGCGCCAGACCACAGCATATTTATTGCATGATCTCATTTTTCTGCTGCTTAAGTGCTGCAACAAGGTTTTATTAATAAGAACGTATTATACCTTTTGTTTTACTACAGCATCAGAAAGCTTCCTGTGCACAGATTATTAAGGATGCTTGTTTCAGATGTGAGATTAGACGATAGGATAAAAAAAATAATTTGTCACGGACTCCATGGAAACTTTCAGAGAATCCACAAATAGTGGCTTTCAGATGGTTTTGTTACCGACAGATGTTTGTGAGTGTAGAAAAGAAGCAGATGAGACGACATGTCTGATCATTTTGTTTTTCGTCGGTCAATGTTAGAACATGTCAGTAATGTCTGAGGTGTTTTTATAAAAACTGTATAATTAACACTCCTGGACAGGGTAGGAATCACACAGAGGCTTCTGCGGGAACCCAGCGATGGTGGGGTGTTCCGTTTAGCCTTGGCCCCCAAAATGTCTTGAAACGGCCCTGGGTGTGTGACTGAGTTTTGAAGGTGATCTGAATTATATCAAATGTATAAATATTACATGTGTATAACATATTGTTTTATAAAACGTGTAGTGGAGATAAATCTACGTTTTACTTTTTAACACCTTGTTTTGTTTTCTTGTTTTTATTTAACTATTTCCTGTCCTGTCTGTCTCTCATCTTCCTGCATCTCCTCTAAACTCTCCAGAAAAACTGCTGCCTGGATTCTTACTTTTTCACCTCATCAGTTACTTTTGAGCAGATCAAAGGGATCTCCTGACCGCAAAGCGGAGAGCGCGTTTCGATGCTGCGTCAGTGAGGTGAAATCACCGCAGCACACGATGAGCGGAGCGCGTCAGGAACGATTAAAAGACAGAACACCAGAGGATATAAACCGATATGAACGATCATGTGTTAATAATAAGGTTTTGTTGCGCCACCTTGAGAACGTATTGTGCGCCGGACGCAGCGGGTGCACCAACGATAAGCGCTCTGCGTCCTCTCCGCTCCGCAGAACCCCGCTAGGCTGAGAGTCCATAAACAGGCACAAACTGGATCTTTCCCTGAAAGATATCTAGCCCCCGTAACTCGATCCCTGCTCCCGGATGAAAAACCGGACATTTGGATCAATGTTGGACCCCCCCCCCCCCCCCCGGCAGAGAGTGAAAAGTGGACATGTCCAGGGGAAAGAGGACGTATGGTCACCCTACTCTGTATCCTAGTTTGCACGTGCATTAGAAAGCCGGCCTTTCAAATAAAGTTTGTTCCACTCCGGTACAGTAGGTGGCGACACACGCCTTTTCATGTCGGCATTCTTCCAGTTAGCTTATAGCAACACCAGCAGTAAACAGAGGCTGGTGGGGGTGAAGCGGATAGACAGGATATGCACAATGGCTGAAAGAATGTACAACAACAGCGCTGCAGCACAGCTTATTTGGTTCGTACTGTCCTGTTTTATGGTTTTACGCGTGTATCTTTGTGACGATGGTCTCGTCAGAAACCGCTTCCGCGTGTCATCAATTCAGGATCATGAGCGTCCTACTGGTTTAGCACTGCTGACCTGTTTACATGTAGGATGTAATCAGATTGCTACCGCATTATCAGGGTGCTTCAGCTTGATTAGAACCGGTCCGTCTTCAGCCAGACTAACGCGTTTACATGCAATTAAAAAAACAACAACGCCAGTCTTTTTAGGGCAATACTTCAGTTTTCTGATGCGCATGAAAACGTACTGAGTCACCAAAGTTAATCAGTTTTTTTTAAGTTACTCCAATTGCCCAGAGTGCAAAATCAAATCTACATTTCCACTCAAACCTAATCTGCTTGTCCTTCCATGCAAATTAAATTATTGCAGCTACAAAATTCGAGTCAGACACTGAAATATATATTTTTAAAACGTGATGGAACTGAGTTAACCCTCCCACTATCTGGATGACCCCGCGAGGAAAGTTGACCATTGAGCAGGGTTGATGGTTTATCCCTTGAGGTCCACGTGGCAGTGGTGAGGTGGTGCTCACTCCTCACCCCTGCCACATGGACCCAAGGGGTGAAGCATCAACCCTGCTCAATGGTCAACTTTCCTCGCGGGGTCACACCCATAAAGACAGTGGGAGGGTTAATATATAACTCTTGGTCTACTGTAGGGATTTACGATTTCCAAAATGTCTTCAACTGGCTACTGACGGTTAACAACATTACACATGAACATTAATGTAAGATCATAAGCCAGGCTACAGCTGTGCTTTACCATAAAGTCGTCCTAAGTCTAAAATAGTGCCTGTGATGCTTCTTATGTTACTAATTATTTTAATGTGCAGTCAGTATGATTATGTAGTCACCACACACACACACACACACACACACACACACACACACACACACACACACACACACACACACACACTCAGTACCTGTGTCCATGCTGTCCAGGTCCAGGTGGTGAAGAACACACGATGAATCAGTCCCAGATCCTGAAGTGGTAGCAGGTTTTCTTTTGCCGTGTTTAGCTAACAGCTGCAATAGAAACAAAGCAGGAGAGCTGATTAAGATGCTGCTTCAGAACAACGCAGGAGATTAAAGATCCAACGCTTTAGTTCTGATCAGCTGAGGACAGATCCAGTCTGGAAAAGAGGACCTTTGCTCACCAGAGTTCACGGAGTAGAGCTAACCGCTTTTTCCTCCAGAGTCACATTCAGATTCGGGGCTTTTCCGTCGGAGAGTGTGAGCAGGATGGATCAGAGAGCGAGCAGCGATCCTGCATCATGACCAACTCAGATGAGCGAGTCTGATAGAGGGAACCTCTTCAATCTGATGAAAGCAGCAAAACGAGCGCGTTTCTCAGAGAGGCCAAAGGAACAGCAGCAGATCCAGAGGGCAGGAAGTCTAGAGAAAAGCTTTTCTCACCCACAACCTGATTCTGGAGCTCCGATTGTCACGAAGACCGCAGAATATCTTCTCTGGTTCTGGAAAGAACTCCACCAAGTTGTTGAGGAGGAGAAGAAAGTTTCCACAGCCTGGTGAGAAGATTTCTGCAGCAGCAGCAGTTAGTCGCTTTAGCTGATCAACTCTCCCAGAGACTGAAGTGAAGACATTTTTACTGCAGAGCCTCAAATATTCTCCTCACACACCAGAACAACAAGCTAGCTCTGCTAGCAGCTTCCGGTTTCTGCTTCTTCCGGTGGTCGGTGACCAGCGTGGGCTCGACTACCGCCACCTGCTGGAATCGAGTTTCACATCCGCTATACTGTTTTTTTATTATTTTTTTTAAACTGTTTTTTCCAAAATCCTGATAAAAATGTTAAAAAAAAGTTTCATGATGTTCCATTCTCTAAATCTGAACAAATAATGTCATCCCAACACTCGTGTAATCAATACATTTGCAGTGGTCACCAGTAGGAATTGGTGCGGGGGGGGGGGGGGGGGGGGGGGATCTCTGCAAGTGACACAAGCCTGGAGGAGCCTCTGCTGTGCAGTGGAGTTGCTTGTGCTAATAGTTAGCTTCTGCTTGCCGAGACATCAGCCACGTTCAACATGAGCCAGTTCTGTGCAGATTAGATCAGCGGTGATCGGCGAGCAATGCATGCCAGTTAGATTTGTGGGCGACTTAACGCCAACTTGCTTTGACGTCGTGCCTACATAGCCAATGATAACCTCATGAGATCAAGGCGGCCGCAGATTTGAGCAAGGCGCTGCAGTTGCTCTCCACCGGCTGCAAAACCTAGGGCAGGGGTCGGCAACCTGTTCCCATCAAAGAGCCATTATTACCCGTTTCCCACAGTAAAGAAAACACTGGGAGCCACAGCAGCCGCGGCGTTGTGGGCGGGACCTACCCTCAGACAGCAGAGAGCTGATTTGACCAATCACAACAGGTGACAGCAGCCAGTACCGGTCGCTCGTGTACGTCAAAGTTATCTTTCATAAGACGATAATCAATAAAACGATTTATAAAAAGTGGATCCAGAAGTTGTAGCCCATCTCTGCCTACAATATTTTGATATTTTTCACCCTGTTGGTGGTTTTACTGAGCAGGTGCCACTTTGGTCACACGTTTCTTTTTAAAACATGTTAAGACTGTTCAGAATACAAATCCAGGCTCTGTCACGTTTGATTGTTGTCATTAAACTTTGCAGGTGGGGAAGGTAAGAAAAGGATCCGATCAATTTGTTTTTCCCTCATTTACAGTGACGGAGATAACGACACAGTGCATCTGGCTCTGGTGGTAATCAAGTTTAATTATATCTCTTTGCAACAATTTTCACAAGAAAACAAAACAGTTAAAAGCAGGGCTTGTGTTGACAGGACAGTTCCTGCATTTGACCGTTTATTTTGACGGAGAAAGAATAGAAAGAATTACCCCGACGCATGCAGACGAACTGACATTTTATTCGTTATGCACATCGCAGATGTAGCTAAATGACTTAAGAAAAGATTCCCATCTGAACATCTGAGCTGGACACTGCTCAGCGCAGCTCACTGTCAGCACGGACGTAAGGTGCACAGCGAGCTGAAGATGTGGAGATTGGCTTGAAGCGCGTCGCAGAACCAGAGCGCATGCAGGAAGATTCCTCCGACTGAAGCGAGAGTTTTCCAAACCCGGTCTCTCAGAGAGACTTGTCACTTAGAAAATGTTCCCTGATTATGAAACTTTGGCTGAATAGCGCTTGTTCCTGTCTCCAATGTGGCGACGCATTCAGGAGCCTATCTGAGGAGAAGCCCAGAATCTCACATCCTCATCAGCTCAGGAAGCGCCTATGATTACGCACAAGCGTGACGCGTCAACCTCGGACCTGTTCAGGTTTATGCAGACAATCTTTGCATTTAGAATTGGCATGCACATATAAAATTTATGCACTAAAATATAAAGCATTTTATTTAAAAATCCATTCATTATTTTGCAAGCACAGAGAGCCGCATCAGATGGATGGAAGAGCCGCATGCAGCTCCAGAGCCGCGGGTTGCCGACCCCAACCTAGGGCATGAAGGGAAACGCCTGGCTCTCACCTGATCTAAGATCTGATTGGTTCCCAGTTTGATCCAAACATCCGGTGGTAGAACGTGAAATGTTAGTTGGTCACATGTATTCTGTAAATCATGTAATGATGATGATGACAACTATATAGGCCATGAAGAGAAATGTGATTTGTTTTCTTTTGTCACGTTTCCTATGAGCACACTAAAACTACAGCTGCTAACCTTTACTTATTATAACAGTCATATCTTCATATACAATAAATGATATCCACAAGCATGTGAGGATGTGTTTCAGTTGCTAACAGGCACCAGAATTAAAATTAAACCAGTCTGAACGCTAACGCAATAACTTCACCCATCATCACCCCCCGTGAGCAGCATGTAGGGAAATCTGTCTGACTTAAACGCTGGCTTTCAGCCACTCCCCCTGCTACGTTTGTCTGCTCTCGTCTTTTTTCCAGGCAAGACGCTGCTCATCCGGAACAAGGCCATTATTTACTTATTCTGGACGCTAAACAACAGGCTTCCCCGTCACAAGCCAATATGGGTATGTCCAAGCGCCGGTGTGACATACATCTGGCAGGATTTTCAAATCCTTCAGTTTCACCGTCTATATTCTATCAGAAGCTAATGCAGGAGATAGGTGTAGGAGACTATTTTCATGTTCAGCCTGCATGAAAAACTCAGGTGACTGATAATAATAATCAGAAATAATTATTGAAAAACTTTTTCTTTCAGTGTTCTACACCTTTAAAGAGAAACTGTGCACTATTGGCTTGCTTTTGGCACCACCTAGTGTCCGTTTAAAATCACTGATGTAACGTGATGGAGGTGTTATTCCAATCCAATCCAATCCAATTTTATTTATAAAGCGCATTCACAAGGCATTACAACCAAACAAGGCGCTGTACACTAAAAATGTTAGTTAATCAAACCGGCGGTATACAAACATGTTGAACACAGATAAAAGATAAAAAGGAAATACAACAAAATTCCCAAAAGCTAACAGCTAAAAATCAATAAGACACAGGGAGAATAAAAATTAGAAAAACATTTTAAAAAGAACCTCAATAGTATGGAAGTTTATATTGAAAAGTCCATTTTTAAACAATGCAGATGTAAGTGATGGTCATAATTATGTTATATAAGCTAGGTTGAAGTAGTGAGTTTTCAAGCGTGATTTAAAAATGCTAGCTGTTGGTGCTAGCCTCACTAGCAGTGGTAATGCGTTCCACAGCTTTGGTGCACAGACAGAGAAAGCCCTTTCTCCACGGCTTTTTAAACGTGCATTTGGAACAGCTAGGAGGAGCTTATCTTCAGACCTATTCCACCAAAGGTTATTTACCCTCTCTCCACAGATGCCTCTGACACAGAACTAATCTGCATGAGACTGCCTCAAGGTCATGCATTTGCTTTTCAACTGCTTTCTTTCCAGCCCAAGAGAAGAATGAAGAAAAGAACTCTCTCTTTTTAATAAATCAAAGAACTCTATTTTTAATAAAGCTAATCAAACAAAGTGTTAGTCAATAATAAGATGTGAACCAATCTGTGAAATCAAAAATATTAATTACTTTATTATAATCCTATAGAATATAATAAGTAATATGACTTAAAATTTTTCCACTAGGGACTGATGTCATGTAGCGTCAAACCATGACACATTGCCTTTACTGATCCAATCAGAATCTGCCAGATCTGACGGAGGTATGGTTTTGGTGGTGCTTGGTGAATCTGCCATCTTTTCATTCGACCATAAACCAAAACATCCGAAGTATTGAACTATGCCCACGCCATCTTTAACGCCAGTTCAAAGCGTTCAAAAGAAGTTGTGGGAGTGGCCAATCCGTGATTCTCCTCTTCAGCAGAAAGAACCAACGACAAGCTGGAAAATCTGTTGCCGTTTCACCTGCTGCAACGGTTCCTTTCAGAATAAAAGCTGAACCATCATGACCCCGTTTTGGGTCTTGTTAGATGCCGATAAACTGTCGTGACCTGGAAGTATCTCAAGACTGGTGATCGGCTGCCACGGCTGTTCTACAAGCTTCGGCTCCAAAGGTCCAAGCTGGACCTCTACACCTCCTGATCTAGACGGGGACTTCCGCCAAGGGTACGTAGACCGACAGAATGGCGTCGAATGTGTTTATGAATCTCCTAACCAAAGCTTAGCGCGAAGACATCACCTTCACTCCCATCAGAACTAATCGTTTCTTCGGATTTGCTGGTTCTGAACAACATTCCACACGACACCATTCTCTGTCTCACTTCACCTTAGTTACACCGTACATTTAGTGTTTAAAGTTAGTCTAGTTTTAATTTGTTTAGTAATAAATCTTTAAACTTTTAAAACTTGACTCTCTCTTCTGTTGTCTCTGAGTGAATACGAAGTTGTTACATAATCCCTGCAATAAAAAGTTCCAATCTTCTGGTTAAACAGTACCCACAGATCCATAAGGTTGATTTCATATTTACTATGGAATCTAATGTCTTATGGCTCATTAAATAAAATGTAAATTAAACCTTTACATTGATGTAAAAACTTGTTTGACATCGTGCCCCAGCATTCAGAGCCTATTAGCTGCTGGACTCCACTGGTGGGTATGTGGGAGACGGACACTGATCTGGAGAGAAAATGCTGCCGACAACCACTACAGGCATGCATCAGTACGATGGCGTACATGGACTACTACATCTTAGTGAAAGGTGTGTTGCAGTTGGCTCAGGCTGCCTGAATGACACTTTTGCTCTGGAGGATTGCCCTGCACCATGGCTGGAACAGCACCAGTTCAGACACGCTGCTTGTAGGCAGTTTGTTTTGTGGCAGCATGTGACAGGGGTTGCACGAAAATAAGCAATCAATGATGAACAGTCTGCTTCTAGACCTGCAGAAATGGGACACACAACAATACAACAGGAGTAAGCTATCACTGTGTCAACTTGATGAAGAAATGTAAAAATCAACATTGTTTAACTGAACAATCACACGATAATAAATCACAGTGCATTTAGTGCCAACCACAGCCTTAAGACGTGTGTTGAACGTGCCCAAGTCCATACTTATGAGAGCACCATGTGAGCACCTGTGTGCGTACACGCGTTTGTATATGTAAGGTTTTTCTATAGGAGCGTCCAATAGAGAGTATGAGGGGCCACAGATCTTCCCCCCAAAGATACGTAGGAGATGGAGGGAGCTCCAAGTCCCAGAGATCCGGGAGCTGCCCCAGAGCACAGGAACCCCAAGGAGACCGCAACAAGAAAAGCCCCTGCCCCCCTCGAGAGGCGCAGAGGAAAGCCTCGGGTGGCCACAACCAGCAGCCGGTGGAGTTCTGGAAGATATCGGCGGCAAGCCCACAGGCCCGCCCGCAGCCTCCCACCCCGCAACCGGCCAAGCCCGGGGCCCAGGGGCGACCACCCTCACCGGGGACCCAGCAGAGCCCAGGGACCCAGACCCCACCAGGCAGCCACCGGGATTGATCAGGCAAACGCCAAAAATCTTAAACCCCCTGACCTGGGAGCCACGAACACTCAGGCAGACCAAGGCACCACACCCCACACCAGGTGTGGCAGGCAGAGGGGAGGCGAAGATCTATATCATCAAAAGAAGTCCCAGGAGAGGGGAGGAGTCAAAGGCGCCACCTGACATATGCAGTCATACACAAACACAGTCACACACTCCCTCCCTTATGCTCACACATGCACATACAACCAAAGACTTACAAAAATGCACGCCGGACACCCACTCATGCTCCCCATACACACCCTATTCACTCTGGTCCCGGTACTGCTGCACATGGGGTACAACCATTACCGGTTCCCAGAGTTTGACCCTTTCTGCTGGGGTGCTGATGAGCAGGTTCCCCCGCCCAACGCTGAGCACAGCAACCCACCACCCCAGACCCCAACCAGACGGCCAGATCTCCCTCCTCCAGCCCCAGGAAGCCAAGCTGGTTCTGGTTTCTGTGTTAAACTGTTCTAATTTCATCATAGTCCCAGAAAACACACACACGCACACACACACACACACACACACACACACACACACACACACACACACACACACACACACACACACACACACACACACACACACACACACACACACACACACACACACACATTTATAAAAGAGATCTGATCCCTGATGGGTCAGCAGGTCAGATGTTCCTGCAGCTTTACTCACCTGTGTGGGAACAGCTGACTCAGCGGTGTGTTTTGGGTTGTTTTTGTGTATTTTGTGTGTTAGTTTTGTGAGTTCAGACACACTAAGTACAACAAACAGACGGTCGGTGTGAGCAGGAGGTCGTTGCTCAACTCTGACCGGACCTGACGGAGGTTCTGAGGTCGGACGCTTGATAAGACCCGGCAGCGGGGCAGCAGGAACATTCAGAGGAAGAACCAGAGAGATGAAGATGATGAGGTTACTGGTCTGTCTGGTGTGTGTTGCTGTGACTCAGGTGAGCTCCACTTTATCCTCTAGAAAATTCATGAAATGATCTCACCTGTAAGTTTGACTGGTTTAACTGGTCAAATTCATCCTGTTTGACCAAATCTAGAACCAGATACTCTTAATGTTTATTTGTCTGTACGAGTTATTGAATGAAAATGCAGCTTTTATAAAAATAATAATAATAATAACAATAACAATAATAATAATAATAATAATAATAAATAATTAATAATAATAAAGGCTGGGCAGAAACTGGAGGATGCCATTAGTGTGAATGTAGAATAAAAGGAAATTACATTTTTCCTGATAATTTCGTAAAAAATGTTAAAATCTTTCATTTAAAGGCAGAAATTACAAGAATATAATTATATTTTTCTGGCTGACTTTAAAATTGATAGAAAAAAACGGAATTATTTACTTGAATCTGAAGGAAAAAAATGACTGAGCTGAGTAAATAAATAAGACATATGTTCTGGTTTTATTGAGAAGAAATTACAGGAAAATTTCAAAAATTCCCAAACGTTCTTCCTCTGACAACAGAACCAAATGTATTCTGAGAAGGTCGTCTTTTACTTCCCAAATATCTGGGACATTTCAGAACATTATAATGAATACATTAAAATAGTTGCTGGTGAATATTAAGTGAAGATCTGAGAGGTTTTCCTCGTTATCTCATAATATTTATCAGGTTTTGTGTTTAAACGTTTGTTTTATACTGAGAAAGTTAGAATTTAAGATGAACCAGTAGAAACCCACAAAGCCACCTGGACCTACCCAGACCGCTGGAAGAACATCGGTTTAGAGCTGCAGCTGATGCAGGAGCGTTTAAAATCATTTATATTTGCCGAGAAACGTAAAACAAGGCCTCAGACTTCTGAGATTAGAGTTAGGATTGTGACTGTTTCTCTGAATCTTCTCTAAATATCAGTTATAAGAGAGAACCATGATGTCGTCTTTGGACACAAAAACCGAAAAGCTGCATTTTTTTTATTTTATCTACATTTAAAGTAACCAGGAGCCGTGGTGGAAGGCCCACCGAGCTACTAGTAGCTCCAGAGCCGCAGATTTCAGACCCCTGAACGAGACGTGGTTCATCGGGTGAACAGGTGCGTGCTAGGGTCTTCCACTCTGGTGCTACATTAGTGTCCATTTCATCTACTACAGGTTGCGTCTCAGGTTGACCCGAGAGGAGCCCGTCCTGTGGAGCCTGCTACCCGATCAGACAAATGTTCCACCCAGAAGGAGTGGCCCTTCTGCACCGATGATGACTGGGTAATTCTGCTCTTCATCACCTCATAATCCACCCGTCAGAGCTGCTGATGCTCAGGAGAGCAGGAAGGATCACTCCAACGTTGAAACTCTTAATTCCAACTTCTCACATGACAGATTAAATGTCTTTAGTGGCACGAAGAGCCTTCCACAGATTTTAATCCCTCCTTGGTGTCTGACGCTCAAACTGTTGCTTTGTGCTCCACCAGCTCTCCAAATGCCCGTCAGGCTGCAGGATTCAGGGCTTGATGGATAAAGCGGACCATGAGCTGCTGAAGAAGATCGAGAAGATCCGCAGCCTCCTGAACCAGAACAAGGCCAAGCATCGCTCCACCGACCAGGTGTCCAAACAGACCTACGACTACCTACGGGACAGACTCACCACCGATTCTGGTCCGTTTGAGGAGAAACCTTTCATATCTGACACACTTTAAGAAGGAAAGCGAGGAGAAACAGACTCGGAGAAGGTAGGAGGGTGTTTGGTTGGAGCTGATCATGAACATGTTTGACTACAGGAAACAACAACAACTACTACGACCTGGCCCAAAGCCTCCGACAGAGGATCACCGACATGAAGATCAGGATCGACAATCAGATGAACACTCTGGCTGCCCTGAAGAATCGGGTCAAAAACCAGGTCACCGAGATGCAGAGGCTGGAGGTACGGAGAGTCTGCAGGGACAAAAACAAAGTCTTAGTCCTGAAAACGACACGAATCAGCTGTTTTTATCTGAACATAGAAAATATAAAGATTAACAAACAGAACATCAAACTATTAGCTAAATTAGGTAATTTCCTGTTACTAAAACAACAAAAACACCTATTAGACCCAAAAGATCCTCCTGCTGTTTAGAAGCAAACATCAGAGGAGTCTAACCGGAGTTTAAATTCATTCTGTAACAAATAACGTCCAATTTTCCATGAAGTTCCCACAAAGCTTTAAATGTTGTTCTGCTGCCACCAAAAACTCTAGTCTAGTTATAGATAGATTAACATCAGAGCTACCTGACTGGTGCAGGGTTATCTGAGTATTTGCTGCCCAGATTCATCTCTCCAACCTTGTCTTCTGTCAGGTTGACATCGACATTAAGCTCCGTTCCTGCAAAGGTTCCTGTGGTGGGTACAGCGAGTACCAGGTGGACAAGGAGAGCTACGTCAACCTGGATAAACAGGTAAATCAGGATAAATCGGACCTTTGTGAGGAGGAATTTCAGCCGGACTCATTCTTGGCACCCTCCCTCAGATGAGGCAGCTGGAGGCCCAGTCGGCCCAGAGCGTCGAGTCGGTCGGGACGCTGTATGTGATGAAGACCAGCTCTCTGCAGACTGCAGCTGCAGAAACCAGATTCAAATCCAAGGATGTAGGAGGTCAGAAGAAAGACGACGTCTTCTCTGAGGTGAGAAGAACTCGAGTCCAGAAGGTCTTGGGGTGAAGAAAAACACCTGAGAAGATCGGCAGCAGCCTGACAGCAAAATACAGAGATCTGCATCCTCTTTGACGTTGTGATAACACGCCTGAATGCTCCAGACCAGCAAATGCACAAGATACACATTTAATCAGTTAATCAAAAACACAAGTCCTGCAAATTAGGTCAGTGATGGTTTTGTTGCTACTAATGCTAACATCTATGGTAGCTGTTAGTTTGCTAGCTAGCATTCTCCTTCTAAAGCTAGCACCTCACAAGGCAGCGACTGTTGGCTGACAATGAGAACGTATGCAAAAGTCCTGCAAATTAGGTCAGTGATGGTTTTGTTGCTACTAATGCTAACATCTATGCTAGCTGTTAGTTTGCTAGCTAGCAGCCTTCTGCTAGAGCTAGCACTTCACAAGGCAGCGACTTTTGGCTGACTATAAGAACGTATGCAAAAGTCCTGCAAATTAGGTCAGTGATGGTTTTGTTGCTACTAATGCTAACAGCTAGCATAGATGTTAGTTTGCTAGCTAGCAGCCTCCTGCTAAAGCTAGCACCTCACAGGGCAGCAACTGTTGGCTGACAATGAGAACGTATGCAAAAGTCCTGCAAATTAGGTCAGTGATGGTTTTGTTGCTACTAATGCTAACAGCTAGCATAGATGTTAGTTTGCTAGCTAGCAGCCTTCTGCTAGAGCTAGCACCTCACAAGGCAGCGACTGTTGGCTGACTATGAGAACGTATGCAAAAGTCTGGCATAAATATGCTTGGATGACAGTTTTACTACGAGCTAAAATAAATCTGACGGGTCACACGGAGCAAGTGAGGTAATCACAAACACATTACAGCAGTTTCTTCTGCGGTTTGGTGGCCCGCCACTCTTCCACTGTTTGGTTCGCTGCAACGAATCTGGTGAGTTCCAGATGGCGGTAACGACTTTGCGAGTAGTTTGGGAGGAATTATGCGATGAACATCTTTTGAAAACTTTCGTAACGAACTTACTCAGAGATGTGAGAATCTTTGAGAAATCTGAGACGGAAAACTCCAAGCAGCTGTTTGGACAACTGCATTTTGTGCTAAGTTTAAGTTTTTTGGTTTTTTTTTCCAGGTGAAAACTCTCCAGTTTGTCTTGGAGCAGGAAGGCTCCAGCTCCTCCCCAGCAACCGTCTCCAAGGAGCCAGGTACCTCCCAGTTGCAGGGCACACCTGCTCCTTTGTTGCCTTCCTCTTCCTCTTCCTCTTCCTCGTCCAAATACATCACTCAGCTTGGAGGACCTGGGGACTTTCCTGGTGGGTTTGGAACCTTTGATAACTCGGGCCAGGACAGAGTTTACTACGGGTCAACCAAAACCAGCAGCTGCACAAAGTCCATCAAGAGGACGGTGGTTCTCACCAAGGACGGGCCAGTAGAAAAGACGGAGGAAGTGATGCAGGGAGGGCCTGAGTGTCGGGGGATGACAGAGCTCACAAAGGGAGGGATGAGCTCCCTCTTCCCAACACTCACCCACACATCCTCCTCCTCTTCCTCCTCACTCACCCACACATCCTCCTCCTCTTCCGGAGGTGCAAAGGGAAGCCTCTTGGGAGATTCTAAACTTGGGTTTATGGATCCATTTAGGGATGATGGATTCGACCTCGGAGCGTTCATGCCAGACAATGCAGAGGATGACGTTCCCGATTTCCACGCACGCAGTGTGAAGAGTGCGCCCGTTCAACGGCAAGATGATTTTGTGGGAAAAGGTACAAAAACATCAACTCTGGAGTAAAAACTTCAAAGCGGAACAAGAGAGCAGCCAGCTAGACAACAGGTTTCAGTAGAAACTAGCTTGCTAGCTAGCCTTAAATACTAAAACCAGAGGTGAACACAGTTTTCTTTATTTCTGGGTGTTAGTGTCGATAGAGTTCCATGTTCACTATTATTTATATGAGAGCAGTTGAGGGGATTCCTATGAAGCAGCAGATTCAGCTAATGTGAGACTGTTTTAGCTAACGAAACAGAGAAATGTAGAAGTTGTGGCTTTGCTGCCAGGGCTGCAGCCGCAGTTGAAGAAATAAAGAGTCAAAAGTTGGGTTCAGGCTCTTTTTGTAGCTGAATTTCTTACCAAGTTATCAAAGTTTTCGTAATGAGGTGTGAGTGGTTTCCCACCAGATCCAGCCTCAGTTACACGGCCACGGCCCTGTCTGCCACACGTCCTGCCGATAAGCCAAGAGTCTGTTTTTAACTCTGCAGTAACTTGTAACCAGCTGATCCAAAGCCGGTCCGGTCTAACTGGCGGTCTACGGTCTGTTCGCAGATTGTGTCGACGCCTACCAGAAGCACCTGAAAGGGGAAACAAATGGATTGTTTAAAATCAAACCCGGCGGCACCGACTCCACCGTGGTGGAGGTTTACTGCCACCAGGAGGGGATAATGGGCGGGTGGTTATTAGTCCAGCAGAGAGCCAGCGGCTCCGTCAGCTTCAACCGCACCTGGGCTGAATACCGCGACGGCTTCGGCTCGGTCGATGCCGAAGGCAACGGGGAGTTCTGGCTGGGAAACCAGCTCCTCCACTTATTGACAAATCAGAGTGAGACCATGCTGAAGGTGGAGCTGGAGGACTGGGAAGGGGGTGCTGCCACAGCGGAGTACTCTGTTAGGGTGGGCTCTAAGGAAGAGGGGTACCCGTTGCACGTGTCCGGGTTCACCGGAGACGCCGGGGATGCCCTGCTGAAGTCCCACAGTGGCATGAAGTTCAGCACGTTTGACAAGGATGATGATAAGTGGGAGAGGAACTGTGCGGAGGTGTACGGGGGCGGGTGGTGGTACAACAGCTGCCAGTTGGCTAACTTAAACGGGGTGTATTACAGAGGCTCGTATGACCCAAAAGGCAGCGCACCTCATCAGGCTGAGAACGGCGTTGTGTGGACGACGTTCAAACCGGCAACTTACAGCCTGAAAGCTGTTCGGATGTTCGTTCGTCCCGCAGAGTTTTAGACAAACAATGAAAGAGTCAGAGAGTAATAAAACAAACGAGGATGAAGCCGATAAAGGAAGCCATGTTGAGTTGTTTGCATCAGTCTGACCAGATCTGTTAGCTTTCGCTGTCCAAAGTTCTCCCTGTGACCCGGTCGATGTTCTCTGGTTCTCTACTCTGTATCGACTCATGAAGTAAACATCCTGTCTTCACTTCAGCTGCTGAGAGTTGTGCTTCTTTAACACCCCCATCATTAAATACCACCAGTAAATATCTGGTTCCATCCAAGGGTCCTTTCATTGTATGAAACACATGACTAGATGTGTTTGTTTTAAATGTTAAAGTAAAAATGAAGGAAACCTATAAAATACAGTTTATAATGCGAGTCCTTTCTGGTTGTTTGGTTCCTCTAAAGAGGTAGGTCATTTTTTTATTTTGACTGGACACGTTTGAGATTTTGTTAGCCCAAATGTTCTTTTTAAATACTGGGAATGTCATCACACCATGGTAATGACTTAGTTTACCTGTTGCCTGACATTTATGAAGTCCCGTTTTCACTCTGAACACCGAGTGACGGTTTGCAGGATCCACCTCCAGGAACAGCAGGAGCATAGTGTCATGTTCTGCGGGTGGAGATGGCAGACCATGTGTGGTGGTGGGTTCCAGGAGGCAGAAGATCAGGCAGACGGATGAAAAAATAAAAAGATGTTTAATTGTAGACTGGGAGCAACAGGACGAACGAACATGCACAAACGACAATGAACCGACAAAGACAGCAACAAGGAGGGAGGTATAAAAACACCAGGGAAGCAGGAACACATGGGCAGAGTAATCAGGGACAGGTGAGAACAATAAGGCTAATCAGGGCAGGAGAGACACAGTCAGGGAGGCCGGGGCGGATCATGACACATAGACCACTAGTCTCTTCAGACAGCAGAAGGCCTGCTCCCCATATCCAGCATGTTTTAGTTGTTTTCCTGCTCAAACACACTGATGATCAGTTAGCTTCTGCAGAACTTGGTAAAGTGGTGAACATGTGATTTAACCAACGAATCCCATGTGTTGGAGCAAGGAAACTAAAACATGGACATGGGGTCTCAAAGACCAGAGCAGTGTTTCACATTGTTGTTTAAGAGAAATTATTTGAATAATTAATATTTTTAATCCAAAATACATTGCTCAGCATAAATAAGTACACCCCACTACATTTGTGACAAAACCTTTAGTTTCTTTTCAGAATCAACATTTTCTATGAGCTACCATTCTACACAATACTCCCACAAACGTGGGCCATTGATACAAAACAAGATTTGTTAATTTTCACACACACAAAAAGTGATTTTCCTAACAAACCCATTGAAGCCCATGTTCCAAAAATGAGTACACCCCAATTATGGTTTTAGGGGAAAAGCTAAGCGTAGGACTACAAAATGTAAATAAACAGGCCTTAAACCACAGCTGAGTCTAATGATTCCTTTAAGAGGTGTCCAGCAGACAGGCGACTATAAAAGCCCTTTCCAGTTCATGCTGTCAGTAACGGCTCCACATGGAAGAGAAATGTCACAAAATCTGAAAAAGGAAATTATTTCTTTCCTCACAGGGCGACAAGAAGATCAGCAAAGCTTCACATATCAGCAGAGGTGGAAAGTAACGAATTACATTTACTCGCGTTACTGTAATTGAGTAGCTTTTTGTATATTTATACTTTTTAAGTCGTTTTTAAAATCTGTACTTTTACTTGAGTACGTTTTTAAAAAAGAATTGTAATTTGCTACATTTTAAATCATATCCGTTACTGAGTAAAAATAAATTGTAGGCTTAATAAATTAAAAATATTACGTGTAGCAGCGTCGGAACAGAAAGAGACACCTGCATGAGCGCCTCATCGGGGAGGGGGGGTGGGGGTGGGGGGTGTACATTTTAGATAATGAGGACAAACGGCCATTTTTACCGCAGTTTTGCTCAAAAACATCAGTTCAGTCCCTGTGATCTACTCGCTGTTTACCTCCTCTCTCCCTCCTCTCCTGTGGGTTGGAACCCGCACCTTCACGCACCGGTGTGACGTCATCAGAAATCTGCTCGGTTTGGTAACCAGACTCGGTTCCGTGTTTGAAATGTGTTTCCCTACCGCTCCACACGGAAGCGGCAAAATAACGTTTAGTGCTCATAACATAGCATGAAGGTGTTACAACCCCGTCAAGTCCAGGAGGGTATGGGTTTGAATGATAACACAAAGTGAGTCAGTTAAGGTAATTTAAACTGTTTTTATTTTAAAGCTCTTCTGGCGGGTCTCCTGCATACGCACCCGGTGACAGAACAACCAAAAATCTCCCTGAAACTCAGGGAAGGGTCAAACAATCAATAAACAATAAACAGTCTTTTAATGAACAGAAATCAACAGGCAGGAGCTTAAGGTAACTAAAACAGCTAAACCAAAGCGGAGGAGGCAGCACGGCCTCAAAACACAGTGTGTCCTTTTAAAATCCACGAGAGAGAGAACTTTCCTTAAAACCAACCACGGTCAGAACTAGGGGCTGCATGACAAGTTTTTTTTAAGTCGACAGTCAAGTAATGAAAATCGAGTCGACTTTGACTAGTCGTTGATGACGTCATACACCTGAAGCGGCTGGGGGGGTGGGGGGTGTCGGTTGGTTCGCTGGAGTTTTTGACAATTAAAATTGCGCCCACATTTTCAAAGTTAAACATCTCTTTTAACAACGGTAGTTTCTGCATCTATACTGCTCCACTTCAGCTCTCTCCCCCCTCCCCCTGCGCAGCGGCCGCAAACTCACTGATGCGCCTGCAGCCTCTCTGAGTTCCTGCTGCTCTAAACATTAAAATAATCATTTCATTTTCTGTTCCTCACTTCTGATTACCTTCAATGGTGTCTGTTTGTTGCAACCACCAGGTACAAAAACTAACTTGTTTTTATTTGGCTATTTTTCTGTCCTGTCTGTTTATTATCTTCCTGCATCTCCTCTCAATCCTAAAGAGAAACTGCTACCTGGGTTCATATATATTCACCTCATGAGTTACCTTTGAACTGCAGTTCTAAGAGATCTACCGACCGCAAAAACAGCGGAGTGCGCGCTGCTCACCGGCCGCATCAGTGAGGTGAAGTTATTGGAGGACAAAGCAGGTGATGCGCTCCGCTCCACAGCAGCGGAAAGCATCAGGCACAAATAAAAGAATAAAAGACAGAAAACATAAAAGGAAATGAGCCGACATGAACGATCGCGTGTTAAATTAGTTTTTGAGATGGCGACACCTGATTTGATAACGTTACTGTGGCCGTGCTCAGGACGCAGATGTCTGGAGCGCGTCAACAATCAGAGCTTTGCATGCGCAAGCCGGTTAAGGTTAGGATGGGGGTGAGGGGAAGGTTAAATTGCAAGAGGGTAAACGTCACAATTTGGTTAAATGTCCGTTTTACCGCGGGTGTCGGTACCGACGCTCTGGCACAGCACGTCCCCTCCGCCTCCCGACGCGCAGGGGCTCACCTGCTGTCTTTTCCGAGGACTGCATCTTGTCGCTCATTATCACGTGACAGCGACTAGACGATGACGGGCATTAAAAGTCACTACAGAGCAGTGAAGCCGACTAGTCGACAAGTTCATACAACTCCTAGTAGAAATCCAAACTGGAGTGACCGTTTCCCGTAACACCATACGGCACACACTGCAGAGGAACGGCATGCATGGGTATCGTCCATGAAGGAAGCCTCTCCTAAAGCCCATGCTCAAAAAAGCACACCTAGGATTAGCGAGGGCCCATGCTGAAGGAGATGAAGACTACTGGGACTCTAGACTCTGGAGTGATGAGACAAAGATCTGTTTTTGGAACTAATGGTTTCAAAACTGTACGGTGTCTTAAAGGTGAGGATTTAAAAGAGAAATGCATGGTGCCTACAGTGAAGCATGGTGGTGGCAGTATCCTTATGTGGGTCCGCATGAGTCCTGCTGGTGTTGGGGAGCTGCATTTTACTGATGGTATCATGAACTCAACAATATACTGCTCTATACTGAAGGAGAAGACGCTGCCATCACTCCATGCACTTGGTCGTGCACTTTTCCAACACGACAACGATCCAAAACACATCTAAAGCTACTGCTGCATTTCTGAAGAAGAGCAGGCGAAGGTGTTTGAATGGCCAAGTATGTCTCCTGATCTTAACCAAATCCAACCCCTGTGTGGAATTCTGCAGCAGCAAGTTGAGCGTCACTCTCCATCCAGCATCCAGGCTTTAAAAGTTTTTTGTTGAAGAATGGAAAAGATAGATGATGCAATATGTCTCCATCTTGTTCATTCCATGCCTAGAAGACTTGGTGCTGTCCTAGAAAGTTACGGTGGTCATAAAAATATTAGATGTAGTAGTTTTTGTTGCTTCAACCAATTTTAGTAAAACTGAAGATTTTGTGATCTAAGTTTTATTATTAACCTTAATTTCATGTTATGGAGTAAAACAAGTGTTCAATAAAACCAGCCTTGCGAAAAATCTGGAAATTGTTCTTTTGTTCATTGAGCTGCTGATTAAATTTGTACTTTTTAAAGAGGGTGTACTCATTTATACTGAACACTGTACCTACGAGTATAGGGAGACCAGTGTTAGAGTAACCATGCAGGCACTTGACTCAAACAGGATTAGCGATGGGTACCGAATTCGGTACTTTTTAAGGTACCGACCGAATTCCATAATACCGACCAAGCACTGATTCACGTCATTTCAAACGGTGCCTCGTTTCGGTACCTGTCCTTCATAACGGGAACTTGCCTAGACAGCTGCCCGTGCGCAAGAGCGTTATGTCGTTGGTCGCTGCAAGCCAGTTGTAAACAGAGCGGCATGGTAGAAAGAACGCACGCTAAAGCTTGGGTCCACTTCACTAAATGTGATGGGTAACTGGGTGATGATGAAACCAGCGACAACGATCTAAGTGAGACATCCTCATCTTAATCTGCTCCGGTAGGTAAATAAAATGTTTAAGATAACGTTAGCTTGAAATGTTAGCTTCCGTTTCGCTAATGGTGCGTTCGTTTCTCCTCGGAACTCCGAATTTCCGACTAGAAGAACATGAACGCGCTCTAAAGTTTGGCTTCACTTTACTAAATGTGACGGGTGATTGGGTGAATATGAAACCAGTGACAACGATCTAAGTGTGAGGCATCATCGTTTCAATCTGCTCCAGCAGCTAAATAAACTGTTTAAGATCAGGTTAGCTTGATATGTTAGCTTCCATTGCCACCATTGTTATCAGCTAATGGTGCGTTCGCTTTCTCCTCGGAAATTCTAACTTCCCAGTAGGAAAAATCAAATGAAAAAAGACGGCAAAAGGAATGAAGATACACAGTAAATTTAGTTCACAGTAAAGATGTTTGCTTCAGTTTAAATATCAGCTTATAAAACTACAAGGACGATGTTAAAATACAAACAGTTGTATGTTATTTATCGTGATATTTATCAAATATGGTTATAAACTGAGAAAAATATATATTTAATTCTAAAAGAGAATTAAATTATTAAACACTCAAAAGTATCTAAAATTGGTACCGTTAAGTACCGGTATTGATTTCTAGGTACCGGGACTTAGTGCCGATTCGATTCAAATGTCAAAGGTGCCCATCCCTAAACAGGATAAGTGAGTTTTTATGATCTAATAATCAATCTTTATTAGTTACGGATATAAAAATAAACAAAACATACATGAAATAAAACTAATATGCCAGATTTTCTTAAATTGTTTTCACTATACACAAATACTAGAAATAAGGCTTAAGAGTATTTTTTACATTATAACTTTATTTAAAACATGTTTTGTTTAGTCTTGGTACCCTTTGATCAATGAAAGATCAACCCACAACATTCACAGAAATAACGAGTCGGACAAAAGTAATAATAAATAAAATTCTATGAAATTTAACCAATGAAAGTCAAACATTGGGTTTCAACCTTGCCCCAACTGAATTATTTAAAACATAAGCTCTTGGAACAGGCCTGGACAAAAATGATGGTACCCTTAACATTTTGTTGCTCAACTTTTGAGGCAATCACTGCAATCAAATGATTCCTGTAACTGTCAATGAGACTTCTGTAGGCACCCAGAGGGAGCTTGAAAGTCCTGTTCCTGCCTATCTTACATTATTTATATGGACTCTCAGCTCAGCAGGGATTCTGTTGAGCGTAGACGCAGAGAACGGCAGAGCGCGGATTATTCATGCACTCCAGGCAGCTGCGTCCTGCTCACAACCACAGTGACATTCTCAAATTGGCACCACCAAAAATGATATCATTAGCAGACGATTGTTCATGTCCATTCATGTTCTCATTTCTTCTAACACGAAGCGCTCTGCCGCTGCAGCGTTCGTGGTCCACTCCACTGGCACGGCTGGGCAGCGCAGTGCACTCTTTTGCAGTCAGTAGATCTGTTTGATCTGGGGCGACGGTAGCGCAGGAGCTAAGTGCTCGCCCCGTAATCCGAACGTGTTGCTTAATTGGAAGGTCGCAGGTTCGAGCACCGCTCAGTCTGTCGCTGTCGTTCTGTCCTTGGGCAAGACACTAAACCTACCTTGCCTGCTGGTGGTGGTCGGAGGGACCGGTGGTGCCGGTGTATGGCAGCCTCGCCTCTGTCAGTGCGCACCAGGGCAGCTGTGGCTACAATGTAGCTCATCACCACCAGTGTGTGAATGTGTGTGTGAATGGATGAATGACTGATTGTGTTGTGAAGCACCTTGGGGGGTTGTAGAACCTTAAGAAGGTGCCAAATCAAATACAGGCCATTTACCATTTATAAAGCAATAATTTATCAGCAAATAATATTTGATACAATTCCGATCACCTTCAAAACTCAGTCCCCTGTCCAGGGCCGTATCAAGGCATTTTGGGGGCCAAGGCAAAATAGACCCCTGCCAGGTATTGTAAGTTAAAGATTTTATGTTATTATTGTTATTATTAATGTTATTTATTACTTGATTGTTCAAGCTGTCTCACATAAGTGCCTTGTTTGTTAACAGAATTGTTAAATGTTAAAATAAATTGAATTAAATAAAAAATAAGGAACTTTCTGGATCTCTTTCTTTATTCTTTTTTATGTATCTAAAGTATCGGATATGGACAAGGTGTCTGTACCAACAGCTCTGTTCATGTCTGTATGACCAGAAATATGATAGCTTCATTACTCGTGTCTTTTTCAAACGAACAAAGCCTAATTCTTATTTATCCTTGGTTTTTACTTCTGGGCTGTTTTTGTGTCTGAGCCAAACCGGTAATGATATTTAGGATGTTTTTGTCTTTCAGAACACTGGTAATCACAGAGCAGGAGCCACACTTTGCTCTGATCTTCAACATTTAACAAACACACGGTCTAATAATTAAGAATAAAGTTCAACAACATGAGTAAATGTACCTCTGTGTCAAAATCATTTACCGGATTTCACTAAAGGCAACACGACCTCTGACCTGGTTCAAAAGTCCTTCTGGAGACACAGACAGATGTGGACATGTTGGTTTTTCCCTGTTTGACCTGTTTATTTAAGATAAAATGACCTTGACTTGTTTTTCTCTTTGATCCTCTTCAGTATGTTTAAGGTTCATGCAGCAGAAACAAGATGGCCGACCAACTCCCAGCAGCACCGCCATAAACAGGTTTCGGTGTTCCGAAGAGTCACACGTTCCTCTGTGCTTGGATGATGACTGGGTAAGAAATGAAAACCCGAGCAGCTGTTAGAGGAGGTTAATGAGCTATTTTTTTTTTGTTTGCTTCACCTGCAAAGAAGGTCAAAAACCTCTAATCTAATAGATTAATGTCCAAATCCCCAAGTGCCTTTGACTTCTATCACTGATAAGATGGGACACAACTCTGCTCAGGAATAACAAATGGAACAAGCTTCAAAAAGATTGGAATTAAACTGAAATAATTTCACTGAACGTTTTCAAGTCCAGAGTGAGAGCCTTCCAGTCCAACTCTTTACAATGTAACTGCTTTTCATGATGTGTATGTAACTGAACTTGAAATTCTGTAACGCTTTGCTGCCTTTTGGCCAGGACTCCCTAGTAAAAGAGTTTTTTTTAATCTCAACGGGACCATGCCTGGTTAAATAAATAAAAATAAATAAATAAAAAGAAAGGGCCGAGGACAGGTCCTTGTGGTGCACCACAAACCTACACTACCAAGCAGACTTGTGTGATCCAGCTGGGATCCAACTGTCTCTGGTTTGTGCCTCCACAGACCTCTAAATGCCCCTCTGGCTGCAGACTGCAGGGTTTGATCTCACAGGCTGAGGTGGAAGTAGAGAGAAAACTTCAGACTGTTTGTAGAAGGATGACACGTTTCAAAGCCACGGCTGAAGAATCCATGTTGGCGGTGACGGTTGTCTACGGGACAGTCCGGAGAGCTTTACTCAGCAGATACAGTTGAGACTCACTGAACTTCTTGTTCTCCGAACAAAGTCATGCCCAAATGAATGTTTAAAATGCTGTTTTGTGTTTAGTGTCTGAGCGGAAGTTTGCAGATCATGCACACACGCTGTCCAGGAACCTTACGTCACTACGGAAACGATCCAACATCCTGGCACAAAACATAAAGGAGATGAACACCCGAGTGAGGAAACAGCTGGAGGAGATGTATCGGACAGAGGTAACAGATGAAAAAACTATCATTACTAGAAATGTCTCGTTCTTGTATAACTAGAACATGTCAGAGGATGTGCCGCAACGGTCGGAGGCTCCAACATCCCCTTAGCTGGCACGTAATCATTCTGGTTAAAACCCATTAAAAAGATTAGAACACCAGTTCAGTCATGGAAATTCCAGCTTCCTGTAGCCCTTTAAAACTCTGGATGATGTTTCTACAGGGAAGTCTTACCTGCTAAAGCAGTCCAGAGGGGGCGGGGCTTTCTTATCTGTTTTATTTAGTTAAGCCTCCATACTGTCTTGAGTGATTCCGTTAAACCTCACCATTGTCTTTTTGGTTTGTGGGACACTTTATGTTCCTTTTCACTTCACAGAAAGTTTTATTACTACTATGACTTTTTATATGGTCGTAGTTTTTATATAGTAGCTTTAATGCAGTCATAGTTTTTATATAGTAGATTTTATATGGTTGTAGTTTTTATATAGTAGCTTTTATATGGTCGTAGTTTTTATTTAGTAGCTTTTATATGGTTGTAGTTTTTATATAGTAGCTTTTATATGGTCCTAGTTTTTGTATAGTAGCTTTTTATGGTAATAGGTTTTATATAGTAGCTTTTGTATGGTTGTAGTTTTTACATAGTTGTCATTTATATGGTCCTAGTTTTTGAATAATAGCTTTTTATGGTAATAGTTTTTATATAGTAGCTTTTGTATGGTTGTAGTTTTTACATAGTTGTCATTTATATGGTTGTAGTTTTTATATAGTAGCTTTTGAATGGTTGTAATTTTTATATAGTAGCTTTTAAGTAGTAATAGTTTTTATATGGTAGCTTTTATATGGTCGTAGTTTTTATATAGTAGCTTTAATATGGTCGTAGTTTTTATGTAGTAGCTTTAATATGGTCGTCATAGTTTTTATATAGTAGCTTTTGTATGATCCTAGTTTTTGTATAGTAGCTTTTATATGGTCGTAGTTTTTATATAGTAGCTTTTATATGGTCCTAGTTTTTATATGGTAGCTTTTGTATTGTCGTAGTTTTTATATAGTAGCTTTTATAGTCTTAGTTTTTATATAGTAGCTTTTATATGGTCATAGTTTTTATATAGTAGCTTTTATGTAGTTATGGTTTTTATATAGTAGCTTTTATATGGTCAGAGTTTTTATATAGTAGCTTTTATATGGTCGTAGTTTTTATGTGGTAGCTTTTGTATTGTCGTAGTTTTTATATAGAAGCTTTTATATAGTCATAGTTTTTATATAGTAGCTTTTATATGGTTGGAGTTTTTATAAAGTAGCTTTTGTAAGGTCCTAGTTTTTGTATAGTAGCTTTTTATGGTAATAGTTTTATATAGTAGCTTTTGTATGGTTATAGTTTTTATAAAGTTGTCATTTATATGGTTGTAGTTTTTATATAGGAGCTTTTGTATGGTCGTAGTTTTTATTTAGTAGCTTTTATATGGTTGTAGTTTTTATATAGTAGCTTTTATATGGTCGTAGTTTTTATTTAGTAGCTTTTATATGGTTGTAGTTTTTATATAGTAGCTTTTATATGGTCCGAGTTTTTATATGGTAGCTTTTGTATTGTCGTAGTTTTTATATAGTAGCTTTTATATGGTCCTAGTTTTTGTATAGTAGCTTTTTATGGTAATAGGTTTTATACAGTAGCTTTTGTATGGTTGTAGTTTTTACATAGTTGTCATTTATATGGTCCTAGTTTTTGTATAATAGCTTTTTATGGTAATAGTTTTTATATAGTAGCTTTTGTATGGTTGTAGTTTTTACATAGTTGTCATTTATATGGTTGTAGTTTTTATATAGTAGCTTTTGAATGGTTGTAATTTTTATATAGTAGCTTTTAAGTAGTAATAGTTTTTATATGGTAGCTTTTATATGGTCGTAGTTTTTATATAGTAGCTTTAATATGGTCGTAGTTTTTATGTAGTAGCTTTAATATGGTCGTCATAGTTTTTATATAGTAGCTTTTGTATGATCCTAGTTTTTGTATAGTAGCTTTTATATGGTCGTAGTTTTTATATAGTAGCTTTTATATGGTCCTAGTTTTTATATGGTAGCTTTTGTATTGTCGTAGTTTTTATATAGTAGCTTTTATAGTCTTAGTTTTTATATAGTAGCTTTTATATGGTCGTAGTTTTTATATAGAAGCTTTTATATAGTCATAGTTTTTATATAGTAGCTTTTATATGGTTGGAGTTTTTATAAAGTAGCTTTTGTAAGGTCCTAGTTTTTGTATAGTAGCTTTTTATGGTAATAGTTTTATATAGTAGATTTTGTATGGTTATAGTTTTTATAAAGTTGTCATTTATATGGTTGTAGTTTTTATATAGGAGCTTTTGTATGGTTGTAGTTTTTATATAGTAGCTTGAATATGGTCGTAGTTTTTACATGGTAGCTTTTGTATTGTCATAGTTTTTATATAGTAGCTTTTATATAGTCATAGTTTTTGTATAGTAGCTTTAATATGGTCGTCATAGTTTTTATATAGTAGCTTATGTATGATCCTAGTTTTTGTATAGTAGCTTTTATATGGTCGTAGTTTTTATATAGTAGCTTTTATATGGTCCTAGTTTTTATATGGTAGCTTTTGTATTGTCATAGTTATTATATAGTAGCTTTTATATAGTCATAGTTTTTACATAGTAGCTTTTATATGGTCATAGTTTTCATATAGTAGCTTTTATATGGTCCTAGTTTGTATATGGTGGCTTTTTTTGTCATAGTTTTTATATAGTAGCTTTTATAGTCTTAGTTTTTATATAGTAGCTTTTATATGGTCATAGTTTTTATATAGTAGCTTTTATGTAGTCATAGTTTTTATATAGTAGCTTTTATATGGTCATAGTTTTTATATAGTAGCTTTTATATGGTCGTAGTTTTTATATAGTAGCTTTTATATGGTCGTAGTATTTATGTAGTCATATTATTTTTCTTTTATGTAGCACTGGAAGACTTGCACCTTAGTTTCACTGCACAATGTCTCGTTGCTACAATGACACAAAATATTCTGATTCTGATTTTATTAACATTCTTTTATGTTTTCAGGTGGACGTGGACATGAAGTTACGATCCTGCCGGGGAAGCTGCCATTCGGCGCTGCAGCTCAACGTCAAACATCAGGACCTTCAGACTCTTCAAACCGATCTGAACTTCCTGGATGAAACTCTAAACCAAAAACCTGCTGCACCTCCTCCAAACATCCCACAAGTCAAACTGCAGCTAAGAGCTGTTTATCCGCTGAAGAATGTTAAACATAAAACATTCCCGATGGTCCAGCTGACCCAGTTCGAGGACGTTGAACTGAATAATTTAGAACTGGGGGAGCAGACTGAGTCAGTCAACACGGAGAAACCTGAAGGTGGATCTGAGATATAGTCGTTTACCTGCTTTATTATGAATTTATTATAATAAATATGAGTAAATGCAACTTAAGTTTTATAGTCATAGTTTAAAGTGACAGAATTTAGTCTTTCCTACTTTGAAGCTGATTTGAAAAAAATTAGTAAAAAATTTTAAGAGCAGGAATAGATTTGGGTAAATCCAAAAGTTAAAGGTTTGCATATTTATATTTTTGTGTTGGTAAAAACTATGTTTTCTTTTTTTTTTTACAAACACCTATTTTGCTGTTTTTATCACAGCATGTATTCATTTACTCCACAACTGTTGTGAATCCATAAAACCAATGTTTACACTGGCAGAAGCCTGTATAACTTATTGCATTTGCTTAAAACTAATATCTCATTAAATATGTATTACTTAATTTTATAAGCTAAACAGAACAAAAATAAAATTACCAGGAGCTACTGTCGTAGTTTATTACACCCCCTACACCACTTTATAATTTTCTGGTATTTATAGAGTTTTGTGGACGTTGGACTTCCTGTCAGAATTGTGCCAGATGGTGGTATTTAGTATACCAGAATAATCACTGGTGTCCCTCAGGGATGTGTACTCTGTCCTTTTGCTGTTCACTCTAGTTATTTTCCCAAATTATAAAGTTGCTGAGAAGAATGCACTACATACAGTAGACTTGACTACTTTAAAGTGGATTTTCACCCAAGAGCCAGACATTTCTACATGTGTTTTGTGGATTTGGAGAGGGCGTTTGACCGCGTCCCTCGAGGGGCCCTGTGGGGGGTACTCCGGGAGTATGGGGTACCAGGCCCTCTGATACGGGTTGTTAGGTCCCTGTATGACCGGTGTTAGAGCTTGGTCTGCATTGCTGGCAGTAAGTCGGGCTCGGTCCCTGTGAAAGTTGAACTCCGCCAAGGCTGCCCTTTGCCACCGATTCTGTTCATAACCTTTATGGACAGGATTTCTAGGCGCAGCCAAGGTGTGGAGGAGGGCATCCATTTTGGTGGCCTGAGGATCAGGTCTCTGCTTTTTGCAGATGATGTGGTCCTGTTGGCTTCATCAGAACGAGACCTCCAGCTTTCGCTGGAGTGATTTGCAGCCGAGTGTGAAGAAGCTGGGATGAGAATCAGCTCTAAATCTGAGACCATGGTCTTGATTCGGAAAAGGGTAGAATGCCTTCTCCAGGTCAGGGATGAGATCCTGCTTCAAGTGGAGGAGTTTAAGTATCTCGGGGTCTTGTTCACGAGTGAGGGAAAACTGGAGCATGAGATCGATAGGCGGATTGGTGCTGCATCTGCAGTGATCCGGACGTTGTACCAGTCTGTCTCAGTGAAGAGAGAGCTGAGTCAGAAGGCAAAGCTCTCGATTTACCGGTCGATCTACGTTCTTACCCTCACCTATGGTCATGAGCTTTGGGTAGTGATCGAAAGAACGAGATCGCGGATACAAGCGGCCGAAATGAGTTTTCTCAGAAGAGTGGCTGGGCTCTCCCTTAGAGATAGGGTGAGAAGCTCGGTCATCTGGGAGGGGCTCGGAGTAGACCCGCTGCTCCTCCACATCGAGAGGAGCCAGTAGAGGTGGCTCAGGCATCTGGTCAGGATGCCTCCTGGACGCCTCCCTGGTGAGGTTTTCCGGGCACATCCAACCGAGAGGAGACCTAAAGGTAGACCCAGGGCACGGTGGAGGGACTATGTCTCTCACCTGGCCAGGGAACGCCTTGGGATTCCCCCAGAGGAGCTGGCCCAAGTGGCTGGGGAGAGGGAAGTCTGGGCCTCTCGCATTTGGCTACTGCCCCAGCGACCCGACTCCGGATGAGCGGATGAAAAAATGGAATGGAGTCAGACATTTCACATAAATAACAATAAAACAGACTTGAAAGTGTAGGTTTCCTCAATGTGTTTATTGAGTAGCAGAGAACAGTTTTGTTTTCTGTTCTGTTTGTGCACGCTAAAGTTATCACACACACACACACACCCACACAAGTCATATCACAGCACATTTACTCACAACTGACTGATTTTAGGTTTGTTTTAAATGTTTTAATGTTTTTTTAATATAAAATGGAATTTAACCATTTCCTGCATGCCACTTTTGTCCAAACTTGTATAAGTTGTGTGTAAATATGTTTGTGTCCATGAACAAACAGGCTTTTATTTCAGCACTAAAATTATTTTCTTTCACAGAAACATCTGTTAGGACACTTCAGTTTAACAGCTTCCTGCTTGTGTTGTGTGTTTCGACTGTGCGACACAATTATCTGGACTGAAAGTAAGGCCTGATCTTCATGCTGATGGCTTTGAGGGAATACCAGCTCCCCTTCCAGTTCATCCACACCACGCCATCATCGGTCCCGTGTTTTGACATCTGCTTTGTGTATTTTCCACCCATGTAGTACCGCCCGTTTGGATTGGCTGAGTGGCAACGGTTGTACCACCAGCCGCCACCGTCCTCCCTGGAGCACTGCTTAGAGGGATCACCGGGGTTCCTGTAGGGCACAAACACAGTCAGGCACTTGTAATATGTTAGTACATTTTTCAAATCAAGATCAGTTTTCAGTAAAAGCAGCATCAGTACACCAGGGTTCGTCTCCCACTGCGTTTTATCAGGTCACCTACCAGTTGTCGTTGTCCCTGTCAAATGTGCTGAACATCATCCCATTGTGGATGGTCATGGTGCGATTTTCACCAAAGAGCTCCAAAGCTCCCTCCAGGAAAGTGTTGCCAGCATTTCCAGAGTAACCACCAACCGAAAGGACGTAGCTGGATACGTCTGACTGGACAGTGAACTGGCTGTACTGGGCGTGCACCTGAAGGGAAGAATGTAAAACAAACATGTCTTACTTGTGAATAAGTCACCAAAAGGGACTTTTAAATTCCTAAATATTGTACTGAGTGTTGGTTGAACCATCCAGCTACAGAGAAGAAATTATTTGTTTTTAAAGGAAACTTTGGCCAAAAAGGTAAAAGTATCGAGAATGGAGCCCTGGGGGACCCCATAGGACAGTCATGTGCCGTGTTTGGTCATCTCAGATTTTTAGATTTTGATAATAAACTAAACATGATCACAGATGTGATTTCATGGCATCAAAATATAAACTCCAGTTTTATAAAGCCCCACATAACATTTAGCATTTTCTTGTTTCACTGGATTTAACCAAAAGGGAAAGATGTTTAATACATTTTATAGAATGGTAAAAATCCTTGATGACTCACTTTGGCTCCTGTCCAGTCCTGCATCTCAATCAGAACCTCTGTGGGACCCATTTTGGTCAGTTTACTGATGCGATCATTTCCCAGCCAGTACTCACCTGTCACGTCACAAGAGAGGAAGGAATCATGGCCGTTCACTGATGACGTCACAGAGGTCTCAGCAGTCTGCTGTCTTACCTGGTCTCTCACAGTAACCCTTCTCAGATGCAAAAGCGACGTTCCCAAAGCCGCGACGATACTCGTCCCAACGGCGGCCAAAGTCAACGCTGCCATCCATCCTGTTCTGGATCAGAAGCCATCCTGGAAATGAAACAGCCGCGCTCAGAAACACGAAGTTTGACTGAAGATCTTAAACAAACTGCACAGGTGGTGAAGGCTGACCTCCGTTGTGAGAAGTCTGATCACAGTAGGCCTTGTATGGAGTGACAGAAGCGTCGGGCTGGACGAGGTACATTTGGGAGTCTACTCCTCCACGCCTGTAGATGTCCTCACAGTCCTTACCTGAAACCAGAGGAGCCAGGTGAACCAGACATGGTTGTGTTGAAGTTCAGCTCATTCGTTGGACTTAACAAATCGCCTGAATTACATCTATTTGCCTCTAGGTCTCGTCTACACTGCAGACTGCGTTCTCTGTTTATGAGAGTGGAGAAAAACTGATCCGCACTGGAGATCCTGATCGTGTCTCTAAGGCTGACCCTGACCTCCTGGTGGAAACTCATGTCTGAGTTCACATCCAGGATCTCTCTTTCTCTTTGGTTATGACATCAGTCTGAGGGCCACATGAGAGGGCTGGAATGTAGGTGAATAAACAATCATCTCTGAGAGAAGCACAGCTCCATACCGCCATCACTCGGCTTGTGGTGGAGACCCAGTAGGACTTCCTCTGGTCAGACATGAACACGTGAATTTTTGAACATTATGACATCCACTCACCAGACACCACCGGTATAGGACACCTGGTTATGCATGGGTCCTTGCATTTGTCCTTCTGGGCCTGAATGGCCTTCTCCAGCCTCTGGATCTTCTGCTTGATCTTGTCCAGAACCCCCTGCAAGCGTCAGACATCCCAACAGCGTTTAGTCGTTGGAGCTCTCTTCATTTGCGAAACCAGCTGAATGTGTGATGATGTCATTTCCGGTTTCACCTGCAGCACCCGGATGTTAGAGGGGAAGACCGTGTCCACCGTCTGCTTGATGTAGGCGTGCTGCTGCTCCACTTGGTCCGTGTACCGACCTATGACCGCGTCGTTCTCTGCAGAGTGCAGGAAAATACTGATTTTAAACTAAACGACAAAAGGACGATTTAATAAGAATCAAATGTTTAATTTTACTTTATTGTAACACATTTTTATCAGTTCGTTTTATTTACTTATCCAATTTAAAAAGTATTCTAATCTCTTAAATGAATTAATATTTTGTATTTTTTCCTACCGTTGGAGACCCGCTGTCTCTCCCTCAGAGAGTTGGACATGCTGTGGATGTAGTTGAAGATGGTGTTGGAGGAGCGGGACAGCTCATCGATCTCAGGCTTGATCTGATTAATGGACTGTGAAGAAAATATGTTTTTTTTAATTAAAAACACCAAGTTATGAAGTTATTTTTGACACAGTGGCAGAAACACCAAAGGTTTCCTAATAAATGTCGGCTGCAGCTCTTTTGTTTTGCTTGTGAAAACCATAGAAGAAGAAAAGAGCTGTGGGGTTTACCGATCTCACGTTCCTCTCTTGCTTCAGCAGTGCGGTCTTCAGCTCACAGCCGGTGGGGCACAGAACGCCCTGGTGGACAGAGAAAGTCCCGAGATTATTCAGGTGGGGCGGAACACTCGGAGCATGTTTTTACAACATTTCAGGAAATTTTTGTTATTTCAATTTGGGACGAGCCCACGACAATAATAATAATCTCCCGTTAGATGCTGAACTTTACGCTAATTAGTCGTCCAATTGTCTTCTTCCCTTTTTTAGATTTCAGCTGAAAGGTTTCAGTTTGGTGGGCGGAGCCTGTTGAGACCTCTCAGACCAACCAGAGTAAAGCAATTGTAACATTTTAGGTGTGTGTTGGTGTTTGTACCATCTCCTCAGAAGCGTGTGTGCATCCTCCTGCTTCAGGCTGCTCCACCTTCACCTGCTCCTGACGGCCTCCAGGGGGCGCTGCAGTGGGGCGACCACGGTACCTGAACACACACACACACACACACACACACACACACATGCTACCATGACTTAGGGTTGGGTGGGGAAATCCTTTTATTATTTTCGAGTTTGCTATTTGTTAAATTTCTGCTCAACAAATGTAACCAGGTGGTGAAAATGTTGTGCTTTACGTGATATGTTTCAGAATTCCTACCGCGCGTCCTGTCCGTGAATGCACCACAGCTCACGTCCCTACCACTCCCCCCAGATTACCTGAATACAAGCAGGTGTGCACACCAGGTAGTTGGTTTGCAACAGGGCTGGCGTGTGGCTGTGTGGGCGCCAGTTTGAGGGTCGTTAGTTTAGGTGTTTTAAGCAGTTATTGATGTTTTTGCTTGCTTGTGTGTGTGTGTGTGTGTGTGTGTGTGTGTGTGTGTGTGTTATTCTGTTAAAGTGTGTGAGGTGTTTCCTCTGCTAAGCATTCAGGTCAGGACTTCACTCTCCTCAGCCACTTGGGCCAGCTCCTCCGGGTGAATCTTAAGGTGTTGCCTGACCAGCTGAAAGACATTGTCCCTCCAGCGTGTCCTGGGTCTTCCTTTAGGCCTCCTCCTGGTTGGACGTGCCTGGAAAACCTCACCTAGGAGGACCAGGAGGCATCCTAACTAGATGCCTGAACCACCTCAACTGGCTCCTCTTGATGTAAAGAAGCAACGGATCTACTCCGAGCCCCTCAAGGATGACCGAGCTTCTCACCCTTCATCAAAACGTTGATGTTTTATCTCCACAAATAACACAAGCGTGGAGGTCTTGTTCTATCTGGAAGAAGAATGTAGCTCTTTCCTTCCCTTCCATTCTCATTTATCTAGGATCGACGAACAGTGTCTGCCTGTGGACGTGCGTTAGCCTCAAACGTCATCCCTCGCATGGATCAGTCCTGTGGGCTATTCTTTATCACCCTGTAGTAAACGGCTCATAGAGCCGGCGATTAAACTACCTCGTATATTTATATTTGCTAATTGTACAATCTTTACCTGCCGCCCCCGCTGATGGGAGGAGGGACGTATTTGTTGGTATTGTACGTTTCTCTGCCTTTGATCACCGGCCGATGACCTCGAGCGTCTACTGTTGCCTGTGGGGTGATTGGAGTAAATTAGTAAACGATACTCTTGATAAAAATCCTACGAGATTTGTTGAGTTTGTTTTACGTACAGACGCATTATTAGCTGAACTCCTGGCATCCTGCAGAAGAAGAGATGAAACGGTTTAAACAGATGTGATGCTTTTGTTTATTAGTATAAGATCCTTTAATCATGATCTCTCACACACACACACACACGCACGCACGCACGCACGCACGCACACACACACACACACACACACACACACACACACACAATAAAAAGACACGTAAAATCAATGCTTTGTCTTTTAGACAAAAATAGAGCCAATTCCATGTATTTTATTCATATTTAAAATGTAATTAAATGCAATGATTTATTTATCAAAATTCACATAAATAATATTTATAAAAAATGTATAAAATTATATGAGATTAGCTCATTTAAGCCTTTGAAGGATCCTTTCAGGTAGAAAGTTTATAATAAAGCTTAATGTCTTCATTCTAATGACCACGAAGCAGTTTTATCTTCCCTCGGTGTGTTTTATTCCACCTAACTTCACGGTAAAACCTTAGTACCCGTCATTATGAAAGTTGGTAAAACTGTATTAAATCTAAAACTGATTCAATAAAGCTTAAAAGATGAAATCTGAACTGATCTGGTCTGTTCTCTGCTAAAATCCTCACCCAGTCGTAGTCGTCATAGTCCAGACCGTCCTGAGCCCAGGTGACATAAGCACACAGGTACAGCAACAACAACGTCTTCATGGCTTCAGTCTAGATCCTCCGTTTTCAGTCCTGGAGTCCCGACCTGATGAGGGTTTTATCCTCTCAGCGTCCCCCTCCTCTGGTTTATCGATCAGCTGAGGTAGATGAGTAACCGCCGAGGCGGTGTACCCAACCTGACTCGACCTGACTGAGTCAGCTTCTGTCTGAGACAAAAGGACAAAGAGTGGCATCAGGCCTGATTTACCGTAGGTTTACCGTAACATGGTGATGAGTAACCTAACGGTCAAAGAAAGATATAGCCAGCAGAGTTTCCTTGATGAAATAGTTTTCCATTCAACCACCGATCTGCTGAACCTTTAACACAAAGTATTAAAGTAACAGCTTCAGTTACAGTTATCGTGCGTGATAATTCACAGATTTAATGTTGCAGCTTTTAAACGTATTTGAATAACTTTTCGTAATATTCTTTTACATAAAATCTGTTTTTTCAGTGGTCACTACCGGGAAACGAGGACTCCAAAGGGACAAAGTTCTGTTTGAGTTCTGTGGTGAAACGACTCCAGGACTCACGCAAACACCAAACATCTGGTCTGCGCCACAATTTAGAGAAAAGGTTAAACTTTAACATCAGATCTGATTTTTTCAGAGATTTAGGTCTGATGTTGTTTTTCTCTTCCCTAAAAATTTAGTATCAGAGATCAGTTGTAATTCTTGAATAAATATCATTTTGTTTCTATAAATTAAGGTGTGCTTCACTTGTATAACCAATATATTTTCAGTGGTCTCCAGTAGGAATCAATGCCTTACAAGTCGTACAAGAAGGAAAACACACTGGTTCACTGTGTTCAGGATCTAGAAAAGGTCACTTCAGAGGAGAGCTTCAGGCGAGATGTACTTCCTGATATTGGGACATCTAACATCCTTTTAGCTGAAGTTATTCAGAGCCACCGTAGAAACCAGAGAAAGGTCTAAACGGTATGAAAGCTTTTGTGGTTTGCTTGTTCAGGTTGAATTCAAACAGACGTGAAATACAGTTGGATGCAAAAGTTCGGGTAGCATCAGCGAGCTTGGTGATTTTCCTGTATAAATAATTGGTTGTTAACGATAAATTTAAGTTAAATATATCGTAGTTTTATATTTTTCTATATTAAGCACACTTTGGCAGGAGCATAAATGTTGGCACTGTTGTTGTTTTATTGAGTCCAAAACTTTTAGAACTAATTATTGCAAATCAAAATTGGTCTGGTAAGCTCGGTGACCCTTGACCTCCGTACACAGGTGTAGTGTAGGAAAGGCTTTAATGTCAGAGGTCACCAAAACAGTGCTCTGCCCAGAGCCAGCTGCACCTGCTTGGAATGCTGTGTGCGTCCCATACCAAAACAATGGCCTTGTTTTCTATCCCTGGCCTTGCCATCTGGGAATCCAGCATAACAAGGCTGGTTTTCGGCTCCTGTGTCCAGACAGAATCTTATTTAGGCCTAGTCCACACGTAGCCGTTTTTTTTTTTAAATGAATATCCACCCCTCCAAAAACTTGCATCCACACCACCTCGTTTTTAAAAAAAAACTGTCCACACGTACCCGGATAAATACGTTGTTATGGACAACGTATTATTGGAAGTTTGGAGACAGAGGGTAAGGGAGTAAGGTGAAAGTGAGGTTGAGGGTTTGGTTGGGAGGTGGAGCTGGGTGTCATCTGCGTAACAATGAAAATGAATGTTGTGTTTATGGATAATGAAACCTAGCAGGAGAAGGTAAATGATAAAAAGAAGGGGCCCCAGGACAGAGCCCTGGTGCACACCAGCAGAAACAGGAAAGAGATTTGATTTATTTGACTTCAGTTGAACAAATTGCGTACAATCAGAGAGGTAGGAGGTGAACCAGGCAAAAGGAATGTGGGTGATACCTATGGATGACAGTCTGCTGAGGAGAGTACTATGGGAGATGGTGACAGATGCTGCTGTGAGATCGAGAAGGATGAGAATGGACAATAAACCATGAGTCAGAAGAAGTGAGAAGGTCATTGGTGATTTTGAGAAGTGCTGTTTCAGCGCTGTGGAGAGGATGGAAGCCAGATGCTCTAATGGGAAACAGGCTTCAACACAAACAGTTGCTTTCCACTTGGTCCTAGAGCTCAACCAGTGTCAATTTAATATAGCGTAATATTGTTTTTGGATGGTAAAAAGTGCAGGGGTCAAAACTTGACTTTGGAAAAAGTGGGGGGGACATGCCCCCCCCCCCCCCATTACGTCCATGTGTGTGTGTGTCTTCCTTGTGGATCTGATTGAAAAGTATAAATGAGGCTTAAGTCATGCCCACCTACTTAATTCATGCTTACTGCCCAAAAGAAGGGAATGGGATGAGTTATCTTTGTATCCCGTTTGACATGTGCTGTGTTGACGCCTGAGACCTTTAAAGGTTGTTTTAGGTTTTGTGTGAAAAGACGTAGCGGGCCACAAATGCTCGTCTCACGAAACTGACGTCGCCAAACCAGACAAGGAGAACGCGGAGAACGTCTGTGAGTTTAGCGTGTTTCACATCATTTTTCCAGGATGAGAGAAGGAGCATTAAACGTGGAGAAAACCACTCTGGTCACGTGGAAAGTAGCAGCCATGGTGGGGGAGAAGAGCGTCTATGGTGATGTCATGTGACTTCAGCTATCCTTTATATATTTTTACCAAAATATTGAGCTGTTTGCAGGGGCGTGTCCAGGGAGTAGCCTGGGGTAGCACATGCCACCCTTAGAATTTGATTGGCCACCCCAGGTGCCACCCTACTAAGTTCCAGTTTAAATTGACTTTACATTGTCGACAAAATGCTTGGGTTGTATACTCTAAAAATAGTGTGTGGTAGCACACACCTTTAACACTGTCTTCTAGCCCAGGCCTACAGAACATTTCTGTATTTATTATTTATTCATATTCACATGAATAGTATTTGGAGTCCCACTCAACTCCAGTTGGTGGCAATAATGCAACAAGAAGTGACTTGCTAACCACCACAAAACTAGAAGATGAATAGAAAAAAATAGTGATTGTGCAATGTGAAACTCCAAAATTCACTAGAAAGTAAATAAATAAATAAACGATTTGTCTTCGTCTTCGTCTTCCTCCGCTTATCCGGGTCCGGGTCGCGGGGGCAGCATCCCAATTAGGGAGCTCCAGGCCGTCCTCTCCCCGGCCTTGTCCACCAGCTCCTCCGGCAGGACCCCAAGGCGTTCCCGGACCAGATTGGAGATGTAACCTCTCCAACGTGTCCTGGGTCGACCCGGGGGCCTTCTGCCGGCAGGACATGCCCGAAACACCTCCCCGGGGAGGCGTCCAGGAGGCATCCTGACCAGATGCCCAAACCACCTCAACTGGCTCCTTTCGATCCGGAGGAGCAGCGGTTCTACTCCGAGTCCCTCCCGAAAGTCCGAGCTCCTCACCCTATCTCTAAGGCTGAGCCCGGCCACCCTACGGAGGAAACTCATTTCGGCCGCTTGTATCCGCGATCTCGTTCTTTCGGTCATTACCCAAAGCTCATGACCATAGGTGAGGATTGGGACGTAGATCGACCGGTAAATCGAGAGCCTGGCTTTCTGGCTCAGCTCCCTCTTCCCCACGACAGATCAGCTCAGCGTCCGCATCACTGCAGACGCCGAACCAATCCGCCTGTCGATCTCCCGATCCCTCCTACCCTCACTCGTGAACAAGACCCCGAGATACTTAAACTCCTCCACTTGAGGTAGGACCTCTCCCCCGACCCGGAGGTGGCAAGCCACCCTTTTCCGGTCGAGAACCATGGTCTCAGATTTGGAGGTGCTGATCCTCATCCCAGCCGCTTCACATTCGGCCGCGAATCTACCCAGCAAGAGCTGAAGGTCAGAGCTGGATGAAGCTAGGAGGACCACATCATCCGCAAAAAGCAGAGACGAGATTCTCCTGCCACCAAACTCGACACACTCCACACCACGGCTGCGTCTAGAAATTCTGTCCATAAAAGTGATGAACAGAACCGGTGACAAAGGGCAGCCCTGGCGGAGTCCAACCCTCACTGGGAACAGGTCCGACTTACTACCGGCTATGCAGACCAAACTCACGCTCCTCTGGTAAAGGGACTGAATGGCCCTTAATAGAAAGCCACCCACCCCATACTCCTGGAGCGTCCCCCACAGGATGCCCCTGGGGACATGGTCATAAGCCTTCTCCAAATCCACAAAGCACATGTGGATTGCTTGGGCAAAATCCCATGCCCCCTCCATCACCGTTGCAAGGGTATAGAGCTGGTCCACAGTTCCACGGCCAGGACGAAAACCACATTGCTACTCCTCTATCTGAGATTCAACTATCGATCGGACCCTCCTCTCCAGTACCTTGGCGTAGACCTTTCCAGGGAGGCTGAGGAGTGTGATCCCCCTATAGTTGGAACACACCCTCAGGTCACCCTTCTTAAAGATGGGGACCACCACCCCGGTCTGCCACTCCCTAGGAACTGCCCCCGATGACCACGCAATGTTGTAGAGACGTGTCAACCATGACAGCCCTACAACATCCATAGCCTTGAGATACCCAGGACGAACCTCATCCGCCCCCGGGGCTCCGCCGCTGTGTAGTTGTTTGACTACCTCAGCAACTTCTGCCCCCGAGATCGGACAGTCCATCCCCAGGCCTCCCAGCTCTGGTTCCTCCTCGGAATGCGCATTGGTGGGATTGAGGAGCTCCTCAAAGTATTCCTTCCACCGTCCGACTATAGCCTCAGTTGACGTCAGCAGCTCCCCATCCCCACTGTAAACAGTGTGAGCGAGTTGCTTCCTTCCTCTCCTGAGGCGCCGGACAGTTTGCCAGAACCTCTTTGGAGTCGATCGATAGTCTTTCTCCATGGCCTCACCAAACTCCTCCCACGCCCGAGATTTTGCCTCGGCAACTGCCACTGCTGCACCCTGCTTGGCTATCCGGTACCTGTCTGCTGCCTCCGGAGACCCACAGACCAGCCACGCCCTGTAGGCCTCCTTCTTCAGCCTGACGGCTCCCCGAACCTCTGGTGTCCACCAGCGGGTACGGGGGTTGCCACCACGACTGGCACCGGCCACCTTACGACCACAGCTAGCAACAGCCGCCTCGACAATCGCAGAGTGGAACAAGGCCCACTCGGACTCAATGTCCCCCACTGCTCTCGGGACGTGGTCAAAGCTCTGCCGGAGGTGGGAGTTGAAGACCGTCTTGACAGGTTCTTCTGCCAGGCGTTCCCAGCAGACCCTCACTATGCGTTTGGGTCTGCCAGGTCTACGTGGCATGTTCCCTTGCCATCTGATCCAACTCACCACCAGGTGGTGATCAGTTGACAGCTCCGCCCCTCTCTTCACTCGGGTGTCCAAAACATACGGCCGCAGGTCAGATGATACGACTACAAAATCTATCATCGACCTGTGACCTAGGCTGCCCTGGTACCAAGTGTACCGGTGGGCATCCTTATGTTCGAACATGGTGTTCGTTATGGCCAAACTGCGGCTTGCACAGAAGTCCAATAACAAAACACCGCTCGAGTTCAGATTAGGTGGGCCGTTCCTCCCAATCACACCCCTCCAGGTCAAGCTGTCATTGCCCACGTGAGCATTGAAGTCCCCCAGCAGGACAATGGAGCCCCCTGATGGAGCACTATCTAGCACTCGTCCCAGGGACTCCAAAAAGGGTGGGTACTCTGAACTGATATTTGGCCCATAAGCACAAACAACAGTCAGGACCCGTTCCCCGACCCGAAGGCGCAAGGAAGCTACCCTCTTGTCCCCCGGGGTAAACCCCAACACACAGGCAGAGAGTCTCGGGGCTAACAAAAAGCCAACCCCAGCCCTCCGCCTCTCACCCGGAGCAACTCCAGCAAAGTAGAGTGTCCAACCCCTCTCCAGGTCTCGGGTTCCAGAGCCAATGCAATGTGTCGAGGTGAGTCCGACTATATCTAGCCGGTACCGCTCAACCTCTGCCACAAGCTCCGGCTCCTTCCCCGCCAGCGAGGTGACGTTCCATGTCCCAAAAACTAGTTTTCTTGTCCGGGGATTGGACCGCCAAGGCTCCCGCCTTGGTCTGCCACCCGATTCGCATTGCACCGGACCCTTCATGTTCCTCCTGCGGGTGGTGGGTCCACAGTTGGACGAGCCCATGTATCCGGTTCGGGCTGGGCCCGGCTGGGCCCCATGGGCGAAAGCCCGGCCACCAGGCGCTCGCTCACGGGCCCCAACCCCAGGCCTGGCTCCAGGGTGGGACCCCGGTAACCCTCCGGGCCGGGTACTCCGACTCTTCGTTTTAACCGCCATGAAAGATCCTTCGAACCGTTCTTTGTCTCACCCTTCACCTAAGACCAATTTGTCATGGGAGACCCTACCAGGGGCACTAAGTGCCCCAGACAACATAGCTCCTAGGATCATTAGGGCACTCAAACTCCTCCACCACGATAAGGTGACGGTTCAAGGAGGAGATTAAATAAACGATTTGTGTAAATAAATAAATAAGCATAACCATTGGTGCCACCCATCCATAAACAAGTGCCCCACATGGGCCACCCCATTTTAAAAGTCCTGAACACGGCTCTGGCTGTTTGTTATTTACTACTGCCTTTAACCTGGGTAAAGGACAAAGCTGGGAGGGGGAGCGTAACAAGAGAGCTTATTGAACGAATGTTTACATTTCTGTTGGATGAAAACACATTTTAAACTTGCAGGCAGAGCTATTAAATGTGGGAGTGTTTTGTCCATATTCTCATTCTTCACTTATCTATTTCACAACATAACACAATGATTCCATACTTTATTTTAGTTCAATCATTAAATTGTTACATGAGGAAAGGGTTCTCGTAACTGATGTCGGATGCAGATTTATTTATTTTTAAACATGAGCGTTTGCTGTCAGATTCATGCATTCGGTTTCTTCTCAGATGTTAGTCATTGTCGTCTTTGAGGCTCTTGGAGCAGACAAAAGGCAGAGTTTGGTTGCAGGGAGCAGCCGTCCACTTCAACTTGACTGCAGAACAGACAGAAAACTGTTTGGTGGTGCTTCTCAGTTATCGTCCATCACCCCCCCCCCCCCCCCTCCACTGGTTAGATATAATTAATCCTAAATGTGTGAAGACTTTATGATGTATGCGTTATTCTGTATATTGTTCATGCGTGCACATCCTCACATTCATAATTCATCTTCAGACAGTGCTCATTTTCACCCTTGTGATCGTCATGCTTCCAGTTTTCATAGTGGAAGTTGGAGCCATCAATCCACAACCAAAATTCAGGCTGTGGAACCAAAAGCATGAGTAATAAATTAAAAAGTACGAGTTTTACGTTGACAATGTTGGAAATGTCTCCTCACACGTAGAGCATCAGTTCCTCCAAGCCAGGTTTCTGGGAAGTTGTGAGCGCCTCCTCTGGTCAAAGACTGGACGAAGACGTTCTCCTCAGGACTGTGGACGGATGCCAGGTTGGCTCCGTCAAACTGACAGTAAAACTGCACAGAAAAAACAATCCAGTTCAAGGTTTTGAACCTGCCCCAGCAGGCACAAGCAGCTGCGTCACCACCAAGACCCGATCCCTCCATCAGACCCTCACCTGGGCTTCGGCCCAACTCTTCTCAGTCTCAATGTAGATATAACACTGATCCTGGAAGCTGGACCATTCCTCTGGGCAGTTGTCCTCATCGGAATCTTCATCAGAATCTTCATCGGAGTCTTCATCAGAATCTTCATCATTATCCTCTTCATTTGACTTCTCCCTTTTCTTCTTGTCATACTTTCCTTTTTGGTCATCCAAATCTTCTTCTTGAGACTCTTCCTTTTTTATTTTCTCGTGATTTCCTTCTTCACCCTCATTCTCAGGCTCTTTTACAACAGAAATACACATTATCAAATGCTTAGCTAAGCGTTGCACATCTGTTTATCAAAGGCCCCCCATCCCATTTTTTTCTCAAGTTTTAGCAATACATCATATGTATACACACACACACACACACATATATATATAATCATAGAGATATATATATATATATATATATATATATATATATATATATAATCATATATATATATATATATATATATATATATATATATATATATATATATATATAATCATATATATATATATATATATATAATCATATATATATATATATATATATATATATATATATATATATATAATCATATATATATATATATATATATATATATATATATATATATATATATATATATGTGTGTATATATAATATATATATAATATATACATATATCATATATATACACCAGGAATAGCACCACATTGCAACACACATTTTACTCAGTTTCATTTTTTTTGACAATTTAACACAAAGTAAAGGGTTGTATATATTCCTACACCAGTGTGTGTGTGTGTGTGTGTGTGTGTGTGTGTGTGTGTGTGTGTGTGTGTGTGTGTGTGTGTGTGTGAGTCATGAGAGATGGCTGCTCATTCCGATGGTTTCTTCCCATCAAAAGAGAATTTTCCTCTCCACTGTCGCTACATGCTTGCTAAGTATTGGGATTGCCGCAAAATCTCCAATTTGAAGGTACAAAACAGGCATTTTGTTGATATAAATCACTTTTTTTTTGCCTTCTTCCGTAAAAGCATCAAAACCTTAAACAGAAAACTGAATGAAACCATTTTACTGGGCTACCATTATTTAAAGGTGTAATATGGAACATTTTAATAAAAAGCTATAATTTAGAAAATAATACCTCCACGGGACGGTTAGAGGTGTGCAAAATGAATGGACAATTTTTCCTTTAGAAGCTATATTTAAAAAAAAATCAAAATTTTATTTTGGACGAGCACAACACTGGGTTTATTTACATGTACTACCCAATAGGGGAATCTGTTGAGGTAAAAAGTCCGCTTGGCAAGGCGAGGCTGGGACTGTGTAAGATGGCGGACTCGACTAGTCAGGCAGCTGATTCTGAACCCAGAAGATTTTCTAAAAGTAAAAACTGTTGTAAAATAAATGTATTCATAGAAATGAGTCCTTACGCTGTACGATTTGTCAGTGGACGCGGTGCTGGCTGGTCCCTTATCGCGTCAACAGTGAACCAAATAAAATGTTTTCTGTTGTTGCAGCTACCACCTCTAAACACTAGATGTAACCAGATTGTCCATGTTCCATATTCTACCTTTAAATATATAACCACTTTACTGGAACACTGCTTTGAACAGCTGCCTCTCTTATGTTAGCTGCAAGGCACCTCACCAACCAGAAGATCATGGTTCAGATTTATCCACTCACCACAGATCACTGGTTCTGACCCTGGTTGTGCTGCTGTGCCGGGGACTGCCTCTCCGGTGATGGCGTTGACGCACCAACAGTGTCCAGTAGACCCACTGCATTGCTGTGGGAGGAAGTTCCCTTTGTCATCGCACTTTGGGCAGAACGTTCCGCATAAGGGCTTACAGTCCAGCTGCTGCTCTGTGCAGTTACCCGTTACGTTGGTGGGAGGGAGATCTGAGGCAGGGATGCCTTGGGCAGACACAGCAGCTGTGATGTGGGTGGAGGAGTTGTCTGGGTGAGTTAATGGGCCATCGAGGTGAGTGGGTGGGCCATCTGGTTCAGCAGGCGGAGGCTCTGTGTTCTCTGGGTCAGGAGGAAGGGTCTTTGTGTAAATGGGGAAGGTGAAGTTTAAGGGACCGGCTTGACTCGTGGTCAGGAGCAGGCAAAGTGCCAGAGAGACACCAAGAACCTTCATGATCACTGAGTGGAGATCTAAAACACAAAGTCAAGACACAAAAAAACAAAAACATAATAAAAAACAACAGGTGGTCCATTTAAAAAGTTTTGCTGATTTAAAATGTTTTTACAGGAAATGGACAATTCCCAACATTCCGTAACTAAGTAAAAACGGATGACTTTAAAATAAATGAAATAACCACAGATAACTGAGAAGACTTACTTCTCTTCTGGATCAATGTGTGGAGTCCTCTGCTTCCCTTCCTTACACCACAGCAGCGTGCTGCGACACGTCCTTTATGTTCTCTAACTCTATTGTTGTTTGATGGTTGAACTTCCCATCAACAATGGTCCTTTGTTAGCCTATATCGCTCTGTCTCATTCATCCGTTCATTCATTCATTTTACAACAAATGAACCAGTGAGGATTCGGATATTCTTCCCCAGAGGTTTGACTTATTTTTATGTTTTCCACAGAGCTGTTCAGTGTTTAAACCTTTCTCTTGTCAGGTTTCGGTGCTCTTATAGAATCTGACGATCGGATCTTTTCTTTATCTATTGTGAGAATCTGGGTTAGGGCGTCATCATTTCAAAGTATGCATGACAAGAGCTGCAGAAGTCTGATCATAGAATCAGTCAAAGAAAAGGAAAATAATTGTAATGTTTTCATTTAATTATAAACAGCTGGCTAATGCATAAAATCTAGATAACCAAAAGAAGGGAATCATTCTTGAATGAGTAGAAATGTAGAAGTTTCAGAGTTTATTTCTCTGGGACTGTTTACATGTTTCTACTGCAAAGCAGAGATTATTAAACCAATATAGTGTTATGTTTTAGGCCTATTCTTCTGAGGTTTAGGGTTTTATGTTTATGCTAGAAAAATGATTCTGCCTAAAAGTCTCTATATTTGAAAAGAATATTCTAAATCAAAGATACTTTATTAATGCCAGAGGGAAATTAAAGTTTCAGTACACACAATTCTGAGATCAGACATACATACATAGGCATAGACACATGACAAGAATTGGTGACTGTGGTCATTCGCAACCTGAGTCGTGCTACCTTAATAGAGATCAGAGGGTTTACATGAGGATTGGGTCAGGTGGAGGAAAAAAAGGCACTTCAGAGTTACCCTCCACAGGGAGGGCAGCTTTGCTATGCAAAAAACACCTCAGACAGAAATGCAACAGACTTCAGACATTACACAACATAAGTGTCCACTAGGTGGGGTTGGGGACTCTCCACACATCAGTGCATGCAGCCGCGATAAGCAGCGCTCGTCACCTCCGTTTGGACAGGGGAGGGAGGTAGTTGGGTTTAGAAAGCACAGTGACTCCTGGAAACGGTTCAACGGCCTTCACCGGTCGCAGTCCTGCCCAGGCTGGGATAGGGAGACAGAGTTACCATGACGACTGCAGCATTCCACATTTTTTCTGAGGGGGAGTAATCTCTTCAGCCTCACATGCTCAAGGGCACCAGATTCAGATAAGATCTTGTTTTGGGGCCAGACAGAGATAATTTCTTCTCTGTCTTAAAGTTCTGTTGATCTCCAACCCCTCTGAATCCAATAATGGCGTAGATTAATCTATCCCAACCGTGCTGATCCGTCAACTCTATCCTTGATGGAATCCACCTTCTGTGCCAGAGCCTGAATCTCCGCCAAAGTTCCAAGCTTACGGCTCATCTCGACAATTATATGAGTTTGTGCGTTCACAGCATGGTGCAATCCTTCCCTGAGCTCCGGGATTGAGCCAATATTCCTCGACAGCTCATTAATTTTCCGGTAAGCCAGGTAACCGCTCAGGCCAAAGAGCACGAAACCTGACACCAACACCACGAATATCCAGACGTCTTCAGAATCCTCTACAGACAGTTGAGATAAGCAGATCAGGTTCCACGGTTTCCAGGAGTCCATGATATGCCCAGCTGGTTCTGTCCCAGGGGGGCATCCGGGAGCCCCTTCTCCCGTTCTCATCGTTGAAAAAATTTTGTCAATCGCATTGAGAGACCAACTGACCAGGTCCATTTTTAATAATCTCCAGTTTCCAGAAAAAATGCAGAAGCGCCGTACACCCAAAGACAGACAAAGAGCCTTGGGATAAGATTGGGAGGAGAGGAGGAAAAAAGCCTCTGTACTCTCCAAGTACCTACATTGCTCTGTTTGGCATTCTCCATTAAGTCACGCCATAGTTGATGACAGAATGTCAGTCCTGTAATCCTGAAATGTAACCATGTCTTCTGGCTACTGCCATAGCTAAATCAACAGAAGGTGACCGCAGTGAATCAGAAAGCAGCTTCGTGTTTCAATCTTGCATACAAACGTTGAGCATCGATGGATCTGACGCCAGTTTCTGTGCTTATTTCCCGAAGAACATGCGACACAGCAGGTAAACGATCTATTAAGTTTCTACAAGCCAAAGCTCTACCTGCCCACCTTGTGTCACTGAGTTTTACCAACTCTGGGCATTTCCTTCTGAACACCCAGCCATCTCTGGTGCACATAGGATCCCGACTTAAAGCCTCTCAAGAAGTGAGAAGAAGGAATCAGCCTTAGCATCGAAATGTTTGGATGTCGACCATATCGGGCATCCCTAGTGTTGATGAATCCATTCATGTATATACTATAGTTTGTGAGTTAGGTATGTAATGTTGGAAATGTCTAACAAGGTTATTTGTCCACAGCAGGGTCAGAGGTCAAATAGACTGTCGGGTGTCCAGCAGCCTTCCTCTGCTAGGAATGTTGTGTTCTTCCCTGTACCAAAACAATTCCATGCTTAACCATCCCTAGCAGCATCATCCAGAAGATAGCCAGAACAATGAGTCCTTCATCTGAGCTGCAACTCCAAGGTCCGTGCAGAAGACGAGACTTTCACTCCTTATTAAATGATTTCTTTCAATCTACAGGTTTACAATCATATTCTGTGTTGAAGACATTTTTATTCCCTGGCCTTCCCGGCTGAGACTGTTTAACCCTTGTGCTTTCCTGCTTTTTATTTATTTATTTATTTTTTGTTATTATAGTTTTTATTTGTTTTATCTATTTTATGTTGCTGTATCTAGTTTGGTGACGTATTGTCGTGTAAAGCACTTTGGTTGGCGTTGTTGCCGTTTAAATGTGCTTTATAAATAAAGGTTGATGATGATGATGATTTATTAATTTTTTGGCAGACACCAAAATACAGAAAAAGCTTTTATTGTTTCATATTTTTCCATTTTATTCTCAGAGAAGAATGTCTGACGTGGAAAACCTCGCCACCGGGTCGGGTTAAAGGGGTCAGGGGTTGTGCTTGTGCACTCGGAGGAAAGAAGACAAAACTTTATGCTGATGAGAGAAGTTTTTTTGTATTTGATTAAAAATAAGTACGGAAAGAAAGAAGGATGCATTAATTTTGTTTCTGGGCATTATTAATAAATTGTCACAAATACTAAAATATTCGATAGCTGCAGCCCTACTTGCGTACACTTGAGCCCTTAATGTGCACTTCCTCCAAGAGCACTTCACAGGAGATCACAGGGTTCAGTGCAAGTACTGGAATCGGGCAAGGCCGGATTAACCATATGGGCAACTGGGCAATTGCCCAGGGCCCACAAAATCTAAAGGGCCCAGGGCAGCAAAGGCACGAACAAAATACTGTATCTGCAATCTCCCGCTTTATATTAAACTAGGGTGACCGTACGTCCTGTTTTCCCCGGACATGTCCACTTTTCACTCTGTCCGGGTTCTTGTATTGATGAAAATGTCCGGCTTTTCATCCAGGAGCAGGGATGGGGGAGCTGTATTTCCTACACATTCAGGGGAGCCGGAAAAAAGTTTTCTACCTATATTACTATATTATCATTCATGGACTCTTTTCAGCAGAGAGCGGCAGAGCGATGATCGGTGCGCAGCGCTCCAGGCGGCTGCTTCCAGCGCACGGTCCATTCTCAAAGTGGCGCAACCAAAAAACTATGATTAACACACGATCGTTCATGTCCGCACATGTTCTTTACTTTCTGTCTTATTTGTGCCTGAAGCGCTCTGTCGCTGCGGAGCTCATCACCTGTGCTGTGGTGATGTCACCTCACTGACGCATCGAAACACGCTCTCCGCTTTGTGGTCAGGAGATCTCTTTGATCTGCTCAGAAGTAACTGATGAGATGAAAAAGTAAGAATCCAGGCAGCAGATTTTCTGGAGAGTTTAGAGGAGATGCAGGAAGATGAGGGACAGACAGGACAGGAAATACTTCAATAAAAACAAGAAAACAAAAAGTGTTGAAAAGTAAAATGTAGGTAGATTTATCTCCAACTACACGTTTTTACCTGTATAAAACAATAAGTTATACACATGTAATATTTATACATCTAATACAATTCAGATCACCTTCAAAACTCAGTCACACACCCAGGGCCGTTTCAAGACATTTTGGGGGCCAAGGCAAAATGACCCCCCCACCCACCCACACACACACACCACCACCACCATCACCCCACCCCCATAGCTGGGCTCCCCAGAAGCCTCTGTGTAATTCATACCCTCTCCAGTAGTGTTAGTTATAAAGTGTTTATAAAAGCCCCTCGGATATTACTGACATGTTCTAATATTATCAGATGAAAAACTAAATTATCAGACATGCTGTCTCATCTGCTTCTTTTATAAACTTGCAAAAAGTAACAAAACCATTTGAAAGCCACTATTTGTGGATTCTCTGAAAGTTTCCAGTGTGACAACTTATTTTTTCATTGATCCTATCGTCTAATCTCACAGCTGAAACAAGCATCCTTAATAATCTGTGCACAGGAAGCTTACCGATGCTGTAGTAAAACAAAAGTTATAATTTATTGTTAATAAAACCTTGTTGCAGCACTAAAGCATAAAAATGAGATTTTGCATTAAATATGCAAAATATTTACATATGAATTGTTTTAGAGCCCTTTTATTGGCAGAATCTGATATTAATTTAGTTCTTACAAAAAAATGGGTCCCAACGTGGTGTGTGTGGTGTTGCCATAGTGTGATGTCATAGGCACAGATCCCCTGTCCTCTTTTTTGGAAATGGAAATATGGTCACCCTATATTAAACAAACTGTCCACCCGGGCTTTTGCGCTGCACAGACGCTTCGCTGCCTATGACTGAACGTCAGTTGAGAGTCAGTCTCATGCAGACTGACCAATGAAGAGAGGGCCTCAAGTTAAGACTCTCTCCTCATTGGTCAGTCCACACGAGGTGGGTCAAAGGTTACCCTGAGCGGGTTACGTGATGTCAGGCATTCAAGTATTGAGTATATTTACTGCATATTACAGTAAAATATTCTGTATGTGACCATATTATGGTGATCCTTGGGTCGTGATGATGGGGCCCTTGAATATTGTTGCCCAGGGTACAACAAAGTGTTAATCTGGCCCTGGAATCGGGCCTTCGACCTTCAAGTCGAGCAGCCCTACATGAGCTACTTCTTGTTTAACAAGTCTTCGAATTGACCGTCAAAATAAAGCGTGCAGTTGTAGATGTTTCCAGAAGAAAGCTGTCTACCTGTAGGACAGCAATGATTCAAACTCAATTTTAAAGTTTCACCATTCCCATAAGTTACCCTTAAACACTGATTCTACTGTTACTTTTCTGATGAAACTACATATTTAATCTCACCAATAAATGAGGATGGATAAGTGTTTTTTCCATAATCTCAAACTGCTTTTGCTTATTTAATAAAATTAACAATTGCACACGTTAATAGTTTTTATTACGCTTAAAACACAGACAACTATGAGGAAAGGGATCTCTAAACTTACGTCAGATACAGGTTATTTTTTTAATTTCTAGTCAAATAAAACATGAACATTTGCTGTCCGAAGCAAGCATTCGGTTTCTTCTCAGATGTTAGTCATCGTTGTGTTTGAGGCTCTTGGAGCAGACAAAAGGCAGAGTTTGGTTGCAGGGAGCAGCCGTCCACTTCAACTTCACTGCAGAAAAAAACAGACAGAAAACAATCAAACGATTCATAAATGTGACAATGTGAAGACTTTATGATGTATTCAATCTTCTGTCTACGTTTCACATGTGTGTTGTGGAAAACATCCTTACATTCATAGTTGGTCTTCAGACAGTGTGCATCCTTATCCTTGTGATCATCATCCTGCCAGTTTTCATACTGGAAGCTGGAGCCGTCCGTCCACAGCCAAAAGTCAGGCTGTGGAAGCAAAAGCACAATTAAATAATAAAAAAAAACAATATTTGAATAAAAAATAGAGAACAATAAAAGAGTAGATAACAGGTTCTTTCAAATGATTCATTTCAAGTATTTTAGTAGGTGGCCTTAATGAGGTGTACAAACATCTCAACAATGAGGTTCAGTGCTAAAAAGACGTTGTTACTCTTTGTAAGAATCATTTTACCTGAACACACTTTTGGTGATCTCAAAAGGAACCAGTTTTTATTGGTGTGTGTGTGTGTGTGTGTGTGTGTGTGTGTGTGTGTGTGTGTGTGTGTGTGTGTGTGTGTGTGTGTGTGTGTGTGTGTGTGTGTGTGTGTGTGTGTGTGAAATAAATGGAAGCACACTTATAAAGGGCAAAAAAAAACTAATTGATGTAACAAAAAATTTACAGAAAATTTCTAATGTTAAAGATATGTTGACGATATTTAGAATATCTCCTCACATGTGTAGCATCAGTTCCTCCAAGCCAGGTTTCTGGGAAGTTGTGAGAGTCTCCTCTGGTCAAAGACTGGACGAAGACATTTTCTTCTAAACTGTGGACTGATGCCAGGTTGGCTCCAACAAACTGACAGTAAAACTGCAAAAGAAAAAAACATTTTGTAAATTCTAAAGTAGAACAGCAGGCATAAAAGGCTGTGTCACCACTGAGGAGACCTGACCATCCGTCAAACCCTCACCTCGGCTTGGGCCCAAGTCTTCTCAGTCTCAATGAAGATAAAACACTGATCTTCAAAATTGTACCAATCTTCTGGGCACTTTTTCTTTTCTTCTGCATCTTCATCGGAGTCCTCATCTGAATCTTCATCAGAATCCTCATCTTCTGACTTTTTCTTTTTGTGGTGCTTTTCTTTTTTCTCATCGGAATCTTCATCAGAATCCTCATCGGAATCTTCATCAGAGTCCTCATCTGAATCCTCTTCTTCTGACTTTTTGTTTTTGTGGTGCTTTTCTTTTTTCTTATGCGAGTCCTCATCTGAATCCTCATCTGAATCTTCATCGGAGTCCTCATCTGAATCCTGTTCTTCAGACTTTTTCTTTTTGTGGTGCTTTTCTTTTTTCTTATGCGAGTTCTCATCAGAATCTTCATCTGAATCTTCATCCGAATCCTCATCTGAATCTTCATCGGAGTCCTCATCTGAATCCTGTTCTTCGGACTTTTTCTTTTTGTGGTGCTTTTCTTTTTTCTCATGCGAATCCTCATCAGAATCTTCTTCTGAATCTTCATCGGAGTCCTCATCTGAATCTTCATCGGAGTCCTCATCTGAATCCTCTTCTTCGGACTTTTTCTTTTTGTGGTGCTTTTCTTTTTTCTTATGCAAATCCTCATCAGAATCTTCATCAGAATCTTCATCTGAATCCTCATCGGAATCTTCATCGGAGTCCTCATCCGAATCCTCTTCTTCGGACTTTTTCTTTTTGTGGTGCTTTTCTTTTTTCTCATGTGAATCCTCATCAGAATCTTCATCTGAATCTTCATCTGAATCCTCATCGGAATCTTCATCGGAGTCCTCATCCGAATCCTCTTCTTCGGACTTTTTCTTTTTGTGGTGCTTTTCTTTTTTCTCATGTGAATCCTCATCAGAATCTTCATCTGAATCTTCATCTGAATCCTCATCAGAATCTTCATCTGAATCCTCATCAGAATCCTCATCTGAATCTTCATCTGAATCCTCATCTGAATCCTCTTCTTCGGACTTTTTCTTTTTGTGGTGCTTTTCTTTTTTCTCATGCGAATCCTCATCAGAATCTTCATCTGAATCCTCATCTGAATCTTCATCGGAGTCCTCATCTGAATCCTCTTCTTCGGACTTTTTCTTTTTGTGGTGCTTTTCTTTTTTCTCATGTGAATCCTCATCAGAATCTTCAACTGAATCTTCATCTGAATCCTCATCTGAATCCTCTTCTTCGGACTTTTTCTTTTTGTGGTGCTTTTCTTTTTTCTCATGCGAATCCTCATCAGAATCTTCTTCTGAATCTTCATCGGAGTCCTCATCTGAATCCTCCTCTTCGGACTTCTCATTTTCCTTTTTGTGGTGCTTTTCTTTTTTCTCATGTGAATCTTCATCAATGTCCTCATCTGTATTTTCTGCAAACTTTTCTACAAAAAACACAACCAGACATGATCAACAGCTTACACACACGCACTCATGCATGCAGCACACACACACACACATGGCCATTCTACCACTGACATTTCCTCAATTTCAATTTGGGGCGACGGTGGCACAGGAGTTAAGTGCTCGCCTCGCAATCGGAAGGTTGCAGGTTCGAGACCCGCTCAGTCTGTCGCTGTCGTTGTGTCCTTGGGCAAGACACTTAACCCACATTGCCTGCTGGTGGTGGTCGGAGGGACTGGTGGCGCCAGTGCTCGTCAGCCTCGCCTCTGTCAGTGCGCCCCAGGGCAGCTGTGGCTACTTTGTAGCTCACCCCCACCAGTGTGTGAATGTGTGTGTGAATGGGTGAATGACTGATTGTGTTGTAAAGCGCCTTGGGGGGTTCCAGGACTCTAGAAGGCGCTATATCAAATACAGGCCATTTACCATTTACCATTCATAAATTATTTTATTTAAAGCTGACATAAATGAAAGTAAATGGTTTTATTTAGTCCTACTCCAGTTTTCCTTTGTGTGTGTAGTGAGTGTGCGCGTTTGTAGTGTGTGTGTGTGTGTGTGTGTGTGTTTGTGTGCCTGTGTCGTGACAGATTATTCCCTCCACTGTCACTACATGCTTACCTAACAAGATGAAGTGCTGTAAAGTCAGACAAAACAGAGTGAAGGCAGCAAATCAGTGACTCTATGAAATCTACCGGGTTTCCTTGTTAGAAAACTTTCCGTTTATTTCAATAATGAATTGAATTCACTGCATTCTTTAGTTGGTTCAATTTGAATGTTTGCTTTGTAAAGCGCCCTCAAATATTTAAAACATCTAAATTTCTTTGTTCCCGTTTCACATGAGCAAAAACTTCCATCAACCTTACCTTCAAATACAAAAATATCCACACCTAGAGAAAAATTAATCTAAACCTGCAAAGATTCAGACGCATGCACTCACCACAGTTCAGTGGTTTGGTTCCTGGTGGCGTTAATGTGCCGGGGATAATCTTCCCGGTGATGGTGTTGACGCAACAGCAGTACCCAGTCGACCCAATGCATTGCATGGGGAGGAAGTTCCCTTTGTCATCACATTGTGGGCAGAACGCTCCCAGTGAGGGTTTGCAGTTCTGCTGCTGCAGCGTCTTGCACAAACCACCAAAGCCAGTAGGATGGTATTCTGAGGGAGCAGTGAAGTTCCCCTGGGCAGAAACCATAACCTGATGAGTAGGGGGCTTGTCTGGTTCAGCAGGGGAGGGCTCTGCGTTGGTAGGAAAGTTCCCTTGGTAAGAGAAAGGGCCCTTCGTGTAAGGGGGGGCAGTAGAGTTTATGGGACCAGCTCGACTCGTGGTCAGGACCAGGCAAAGTGCCAGAGAGACACAGAGAACCTTCATGATCGCAGAGCGGAGATCTAAAACACAAAGTCAAGGTACCAGGATCAGTTACACAATAAATACGTTCTGCCAATAAACAACCGTTTTAAAAACAGTCAGCCATTTTTGGTCATTTTAAATGTTTTTACAGGAAAAGGAAGACTTCTAAATTTACTAATTAAGTAAGAAACCACAGAAAACTTACTTCCTATCTGGATCAGGTGAAGTGTGGAGTCCTCTGCTTCTGTCCCTTATATCCTACCAGTTAGCTGCGTCACGTCCATTATCTTCTCCAACTGTATTGTTGGTTGACGGTTGAACTTCCCAGTAAGATCCTTTTTTAGCCCATATCACTTTCTCATTCACTTCTTCATTCATTCTACAACAAATGAACCAGTGAGGATTCGGTTTTTCTTCCCCAGAGATTTAAGTTTTTTATATTATTTTCACAGAATTGTTCAGTGTTTGAACCTTTTTTTGTTTTCAGCCCTCTGTGTTGCTTCTATTTGGTCTGATGAGACTCTTTTCTTATGACCTTTAACTATTGTGAGAATCTGGGTTAGGGTCAACGCCTCCTCGGAAACGTGGATATTATTATTTCAGAAGCTGTAAAACTCCACTAAGTCTGATCAGATGCCACAAAGAACAGGAAGTTAATTTAGAGGATTATTTAATTATGAATGGCTGATTCTACAGCTAATGTATAAAAACGGTTTAACGTGCACATTTAAGGAAAATCTTCTTTACGTGGACAATATAGCGTCGTGTTAGAGGTATTACTGAGGTTATTGAAGAAAACGTTTTAAGTCCAATGTGTGATTTGTGCGCATTGTGTCTTTCAGTTTGGTCTTCCCTTTTGGAATTGACATGATAATAAGGAAAACAAAGGCTAAAGGGATAATCAATGTTTTATCCCCCAGTTTAATATTAACGGACAGCAGAAAGGTGTCTTTGTACGTCTGAGGGTCAGGGGCGTGTCCAGGGAGTGGCCTGGACACGCATGCCACCCTTGGAATCTGATTGGCCACCCCAGGTGCCACCACACTAATTTACTTTTAAATAGGCTTTTCATTGTCCACAAAAGGCTTGGGGGTAAAACACAAAAAAAAAAGCATAACAATTGGTGCCACCCATACACAAAGCTGTGCCTCACCTGGGCCACTCCATTTAAAAAGATCTGGACATGCCACTGCTGAGGGCGTCACACACAGTGCTGCTGTTCATGGTTCTGATTATAAATCAACTATCAACATTTTCTCTACTTGTTAAAGTAGCTTTTCATCATTTTGTAAACGTAAGGAGCGTCGTGCCACAGAAACCCGGGGAGAAGCAGAGAAGGGAAAGGCTCGTTAAAAACAATGCTACCGACACTGTTGTTGTTGTTGTTGTTGTTAAGATAAGTGCAGTTTCTAGATGTGATTTTACTCAAATAACTAAATGTGATTTATTCTCTTTACTCCACAAAGCAACTTGAAGAACTTCCTTCACCCTTTCAAAATAAGAGTCTCAAACATTGAGTTGAAAAACACTGTTAAACAATTAAATTAAATTAAATTAAATCAGTTATTGATAGATTTAGATTCAGATGGCTCTACAGAACACTCACTCTTCTCCTCGGGGATCTTCTCTGCTGGAACCAGAAACCCACAACCAGACGGTTGCTTTTGGTCTGAAACGTGTTATTGGTGGAGGTTTTTAGACAAATGTGAGAAAACATCTTCATTATTTTTATGTTTTGTTTTATAATCTCCAAAATATTTTTATACTATGTTGATTAAAAACATGTTAAGCTAATTTGTTTTCCAAATTTGCTATCACAGCTTTAAATTAACATTTCTGTCAATTCTGACATACTAACAGTGGCTCATAACTAGCGATGGGTACCGAATTCGGTACTTTTAAAGGTACCGACCGAATTCCATAGGACCGACTGAGCACCGACTCACGTCATTTGAAATGGTGCCTCGTTTCGGAACCCGTCCTTCTTAACGAGAACTTGCCTAGACAGCTGCGCATGCGCAAGAGTGTTACGTCGGTCGCTGCGAGCCAGTTGTAAACAGAGCAGCATGGTAGAACGAATGCACGCTAAAGCTTGGGTCCACTTCACTAAATGTGATGGGTAACTGGGTGATGATGAAACCAGCGACAACGATCTAAGTGATACATCCTCATCTTAATCTGCTCCGGTAGGTAAATAAAATGTTTAAGATAACGTTAGCTTAATGTGTTAGCTTCCGTTCCGCTAATGGTGCGTTCGCTTTCTCCTCGGAACTCAGAATTTCCGACTAGAAGAACATGAACGCGCTCTAAAGTTTGGCTTCACTTTACTAAATGCGACGGGTGATTGGGTGAAGATGAAACCAGCGACAACGATCTAAGTGTGAGGCATCATCGTTTAAATCTGCTCCAGCAGTTAAATAAACTGTTTAAGATAACGTTAGCCTGATAAATTGGCTTCCATTACCACCATTGCTATCAGCTAATGGTGTGTTCGCTTTCTCCTCGGAAATTCTAACTTCCCAGTAGGAAAAATCAAAGAAAAAGGACGGCAAAAGGAATGAAGATACACAGTAAATTTAGTTCACAGTAAAGATGTTTGCTTCAGTTTAATTATCAGCTTATAAAACTACAAGGACGATGTTAAAATACAAACAGTTGTATGTTATTTGTCGTGATATTTATCAAATATGGTTATAAATTGAGAAAAATATATATTTAATTATAAAAGAGAATAAAAATATTAAACACTCAAAAGTATCGAAAAATGGTACCGTTAAGTACCGGTATCGATTCCTAGGTACCGGGAATTAGTACCGAATCAATTCAGATGTCAAAGGTACCCATCCCTACTCATAACACAGTAAAAAAAAAAAAAAAATTAAACAAAAACAAAATGAATCATGGAAGAACCAGTGGTGCTAGCAGCAGGATGAAGGAAAAGGAAACTTCTTTTTAAAAGACGATGATTGTCAATGGAGACATGCATTGCAATAAACAAGAGGCGTTCTATGCAACGCTATTTGCAAATGTCCAATATGATGTGCAATACAAGCAGCATTAGTAATGCTCGTTTTTTGTAAATATTTTCTTTCTTACCTACTTTTTTACCTTAAAAATGTTGATGTGTGTTGTGATTATTTTTGTAAATGCTGCTACTGCTGGAAAACAGAATATCCCAGAGGAAGCTTCCTGAGGTATTGCTAAAGTTATTCTGAGTCATTAAATGATGAAAAACTTAAAAATGTATTCAGGGTTTAACAAAAATGAGTAAAATACTTTGCATTAAGCTTTTATCAGCATATTTATACATATTGATGTGAATCAAAGGGTATTAAACTATTAATAAAATAGCAGAGTCATGAATGTTCTGGTCCAAGTGTACACCTGTTCTAGTTTACAAAAGAAATTTGGGTTTTTTGTGCTGTCGATGGACCTTTAGGATCTAGTTTCATGTAATCTGATGAGAACTGAGTGGAAGATTCTGTGAAGACGAGGCTCAAGGAGTCCTAGAGACAAAGCAACAAAAGTGAGCGGAAAGTGATGGAACACCAAACTCCTTCTGATCAGAACTTGGTCATCTAAGTCTGCTGCAGGAATAAATAAAAAGGTTTAAGAACAGAAACGTTCTTTTTGTTTTTTAGATCATTTTTCTCACAAGGCAAATATAACTGATTTTGATGATTTAAGCTATTTTTTAAAGGTTTTCATTACGGGTGGTTCGATCTGATCACGTGATCAGATATTGGGCCTGATCACGTGATTTAAAAAGGATCGTAATTGCTGGGTTTCACATGACGTTGCATTTATGTCACCAAATGCAGATGGGGTTCGGAAGTAGCTGGCGCTGCACAAAACCCTAATTACTTTGGTGACTCGGGGTTAAAATGCCGAAAATCTATGTGGTCTACGGTTATTTCAATCAATCTAATCGAGACAAAGAAACATTTTTTTTCAAGTCCTGAATGTAGTGTGCCACAAAGGACTTAAAAAAAACATGTACTCAAATAAGACGGCAGAAGTGAATTAGTAAACTACGGCTAAAAACAGGAGCTGAAATGGACGATGCCGGAGTTTAAAGCGACCACTTTCTAACAGCTAGGAGATTACGGAGTGTTTTATAACACAGTTGCTTAGAAACAGCCATAAAAACAACAGGTTAAAAGTTTGCTACTGTTTTCAAGAGTCCTCTCCGCAAATAGCTTTCAGAGTGCTAATGTTTTTAGCAGTTAGCTTAGTGTTGTAATGTGGGTTAGGGTTAATAAGGTTCATACCTTATTAAATTAAACAAAAGTACCAGAAATTTGGATATATAAAGTCATAAAAAGTTGGTTACAAGTAGATCCTGGCACATACTCATTGTTAGCATTAGCGATAGCATTATTATTAAGAGTTAATGAGTAAAATAGCACATCTCACTTCCAAGCAAAAACAAGACGATGGTCATTTAAAGCTTCTCCGGTTCACTTAAAGGTTAACCAACCTAAAATAAAACAACTATAGGCTTCCAGGCCTTTAAAAGTCTTTCATGTGGTTAGCACTGTAATGTGAAGATAGCAAGCAACACAGGGTAGTTTGTTGTGATCGCTTCTGCGCTGGGTAAATTACCCACAGTGAATGAAAAGTGTGACTTTTAAGGGTCATGACCTAAAAGAAGAGGTATTTTTTCGCAATATCCCGTCTATGCCAGCCATCGACATATATACTGGACAATTCATTTCCATAGACTCCAATAACACGTTTTTGAGGTTAAATGGGAGGTGGCCGCCATTTTGACCGTGTCACAGGTTCCGTCAAGCCCAGACAATTCCACAAAAGGGAAGAGAGGTGGAGCTGAGGGTGGGGCTGTAAGGCTGGGATCAACTGATGACACCTGGTCGAACTAGCTACAAGCTAACCTGAAGCTAACCCAAAGCTAACGCGGAGGTGGGAGCTACGCTAACGGAGGTAGCAACCTAGCTACAACCGGAGTTAACTGTGCACAACACCAGAGCTTCTGAGTCAAGAGATACGCCGGGCTGACCGCTGGGTAAAACCGGGTGGAACACAGAGGTCTCCCGAAAGCTGCTGAAAGCCGGCAGCCCGCACAGCAGACAGAAGCCGCGATCAGACAGAGATGCGCCAAGCTGCGGGGAGGGGAGAACGGGTGGAAAACATCGGTCTCCCGAGAGCTCCACAAGCCGATAGTCGGAACCCAGCTCCACCAACATGTTATATTTCAACCCATTTTCTAAAGTGCAGCATTATGTTAAATGCACTGGGTTTTACCCTATTACATCTAAATTTCATGGTTAAACAGTACATGTTAAAATCTAAGCTCAGCTCGGCAGTGACCTAAAATACATAAATATAATTTTACTTACCAAAAAAATGAAGTGGAGACTCCTTGGATGCTCTATTAGTGCAATTAATGCCACAGCAAGTCATTTTGTCCAACAATTGCACAAATAATATCCAAAAAAGAATACACAAACACAGAGACTCAAAATCCCGGAGCAGTTTCCAAGCAAGGCCGAGGCTCTACTGAGGCCTTTCCATGGAGCTAGCTCTGTGGTCACGTGGGTCGGATGCTCATTAATTATACAGAATTTTAGGCTTTTAATACACAAACAGAAGAGTGAGAAAAACTCACCCCCCTCAGAGTTGTCATGAGTGTAAACTAGATAATTTAAACCAAAAACATGTTTTGGTACCAGCTGTAAACATGTTTATTTCTGCTGTGAAATTGGTATTTTTAACATGGGAGTCAATGAGGATTTGCTCGCTTCTGACACCAGCCCCCAGCGGATGAGGGTGGAACTGCAATTTTTGGAATTTCCGGGTTGGCCTCAATTTTTGAGCCGCATTGTGGGGGCTTGGTGCCAGCTCATTTAATGCCTTAGTAAAATCGCTTTCATCCATCGCGCTGTGTACCTCTGTGTTTTGTTGTGGAGCAAAACACTTCCTGCCCCTCGTTTGGGTTTTGCGCGGCTGCAGAGTAACCTTTTTAAACAACAAACAGGACTTGTGTTTCCCTGATAGACATTTTCAAATGGAAGAACAAAGGCTTAGTTTAATTTAGAAGAAATTCCTCTAAGTCAATATTCTTTGTTTCAGAGTAGCATCACACAATTTACGGCAGGCAGAGATTCAGACACCAAGGTGAGTCTGCTAGCAAAGTTAAATTGGACAGCAAAGGCAGAGCAACAGCCACGAGCCATCAGGTGACCAGACGTCAATCTCCCATTTTGAGTTTGAATCTTACATAAACTGTGTGGAGAAAGCTGCCCGTTGATGTCAAACTAGGGGGCGGGGCTTTAACTGACGCCTGGTGTCGGTACAGGATCTGCTCGGGGTCCAGCGCCCGCTGATGATGTTTCATTACTGCAAATCTACTTGGCTTTCACACACACGTTTTGGAAAGACATCAGCAGTTTTGTTAATAAATTCTTGTTTGTTAACACCTAAATGCTTTCTTTATAATTGTAATTTGTTAATAAAACACCATATTATGTTTGTTTTGTAAAGAATGTGAAACTGCATAAAACCAACATCGGACTGACAAACAATAAGACAGTTCTTATATGTGAAGCCACATCTGTTTGACTCAAAATATTGCTTGGTGTCTTTCAATAAAGTTCTTATATTTTATTTTGCCCTATTTCATCAACATCAAGAGCTTTTGAGGGTCACCGTTTATCATTTGCTTATAATTTACATTTCCTTTAGAAATTCAAACATATTTTCTCCCAAAACTGTTGATTTTTGGACTACAGGACTACAACCGCTAAGACTACGACCGCAAATTTGTTCTGACCAATCCAAATCATAACGTGACAACGTAACTTCTGTAAGCTTCATGTTCAGCCAATCAACTACTTTGACGTCATCGGCAGTCGAAGGACCCCGAGCCGATCCTGCACCGACACCGGAGCACTGCCGATGATGAGCGTGGACCGCTGGAGAAAATGCTGTCAGAACAAATTCGTAGGTTTTATGTGACTTGTGATGTTTCTCAGAGTCATTTATTTGTGTCACAGTGCAGTCCGACATGAAACGGAGCAGAACGTCTGAGTCACACAAACACCTTTAAAAGCAGGTTTCCCAGTAATTAGACAGGTTCATGCTAAAAGCCAAAGGAGATTCTAACACAGACCAGGTGCTCGGGTTGTTTCAGACACTTACAAGCTAAACCTCCTTTAAAGCACAAAGAAATAATGAGAAAATTACACTGAAGCCTTTGGCCTAGTCCACACGTAGCCGGGGTTTTTTAAAAACGAATATCCGCCCCTCCAAAAACTTGCATCCACACCACCTCGTTTAAAAAACATACTCTGTCCACACGTACCCGGATAAATACGTTGTTAAGGACATGCCAGACCTGTAGGCGGCAGTACTTCCCCCATTCTTAACCTCGTCCTTCGTCTGTGGTCTTCCGCAAGGAGCAGTAATTCAAAAACAAACAAGCAAAAAGCGCTTGGACAATTGATGGATCGGGTAGTGACAGAGCGCAGCTCTGAGGGCATCCATGCTGTTGGCTAGTGTAAACACAGGTCGCACACGTGATGTCAGCATTTTTTGTCGTGGAAAGTGACGTTGCGGACCTTAAAACTCCGGTTTTGTCCGTCCACACGCAGACACCCAAAACGGAGAAAACGCAGATCTTCACTTTGGCCGGAGTTTTTAAAAAGATCCGTTTTCGTGTGAAAAAACTCCGTTTTCATGTGGATGACATGCCAAAACGTAGAAAAATATCTAAGTTTTGGCAGATCCCCGGCTACGTGTGGACAGGGCCTTTATTTCTCAGTCTTTGAATTCTGAGAAAAAAAAGTAACGCTAAGCTGAAATGTGGTTAGCGCATCTGAAAACAGATTGCAAAAAATGCGCCCCACCAAGAAAATAATTCACCAGCCGTCACCGCAGAGGAATACATGAAAGCTTTCAATTTTGATTAACAGGTAACTAGCAGTCACCACAATAATGACCTGGGCACTAGCTAGCAAAGTTAATGAACATTAGCAGCCACATACCCGGCTTCAAAAGGTCTATGGTAGGGATTGCTGCGCCCAAAAGGAACAGGAAATATATTCACAAGATGATTTGGTCGTGGGAAATAACATTTTTAAACTACTCTTAAAAGCATATTAAACACAACACTTATAGTCTGCATGATGTAGAAATCACTTAGTTTCATTTTCATGTTTTCTGATTCTTATCTTCTTCTGTCTGTGAGTCTGGTGGGGTGGTGCCCTAGCGCCCCCTATGGACATGCTGCCACTAAATGTGGTAAATGGCCTGTATTTGTATAGGACCTTCTTAGGGTTCTTCACCCCCACCCCCCAAGGCACTATACAGCACAATCAGTGAGTCATCCATTCACAACGTGGTGATGAGCTACCATGTAGCCACAGCTGCCCTGGGGCGCTGACAGAGGCGAGGCTGCTGACCACAAGCGTCACAGGTCCCTCCAACCACCACGTGTGTGTGTGTGTGTGTGTGTGTGTGTGTGTGTGTGTGTGTGTGTGGGGGTGTGTGTGTGTGTGTGTGTGTAGGACAGGTAACTTGTACAAGATGTACCCAGCCTGTCAAATGACGAGCAGCAGAAGTCATCCCCCCATCATTGTAACAAAGTGAACACTAAACTAGAGCGAGTTCATCTGACTGTACTGGTACTCTGTGTGTGTGTGTTTGTTATTGTTTATTATTACACCAGCATTCTCTTTGTGGCAGAAATCTGAAACCCAGTTTGACACTTGATGAGCCCTTCTGTCCTCCTTCCTGTAGACGGCGTGGGCGTGAGGCACAAAGCAGCGTTCTTCTGTTACAGCCTGATGGTCCCTGGAGGCGACGGGCTGATCCCAGATCAGAAACCACCAACAGCTCAACACGTGTAGCTGGTTTCCTCCTGCGTCACGCTCCAGCGCAGGGCTCAAACACCACAATTATATCATAAACATGTCAGAAGCTTTCATCACACAGGCTCTTCACCATCAAACTCACGTCCTTGTCCTTTTATTTAGCTGAGAATTAATCATTAATACAGAAACAATGAATCAATATTTGCTCCCAGGAGGTCGCTTTCAATCTCACTACCACGTTTCACTCAAACACTGAAAAGCTGTGCTCGGTTTATTCAATAGAGATTAGATTTTGTTCAGTATTTAATATTTTCCTTTGCTTTATTTTCTTGTTGTGACTTTTGTATTGTGTTGTGTTCAGCGCTGTTGGTGGCAGGAAGGTGCTTTATGAATAAATAAATAAATTGGATTTTTTTATTTATTAGGGAGCAAATAAATAAGAATTTAAAGGGACTTTTCGGACTTTTGAATTTTTATGCTCGCGATTGCCCCCTCAGGCCAAAAGCGTAACGGCAGCTTCAATAGTAGGCTCGTGCACGAGGCGCGCATGCTGTACGTGCACACTCCTTAACGAAAATAACAGCGGAGACAGACCTGTGTGTGTGTGTGTGTGTGGCCCGGAGGACAGAGGACAGGAGAACGTGCAGCTAATTATTTAAATAATTTGGCTCTGTACCTTTCTCTTCAGCACAGCCGGCAAAGGTTTATGATGGGTCAGTCCTCCTGCATGCTCAGATCATTCCCTTCCCTTGCTTGAAAAATTGTTCCAAAATGAAAGTTGAACCCACATCTTTTTTATCTGTGAATTCAATGCCGTTCGGCGAGTCTCAAATAAATATTTGGGCATCTTAGTGTAAAAAAATATATCATTAATGTAAAAAATAAACTCTAAATGAAATATGTTCACATCCAGAATCGAATTCAGCTCTCCTGCATGGGAATCAGACATCTTACAAGGTGAGCTACACTCTGGTAAAAGTCACAGTATCTGTTAACTTTTATATCCTTGATGACACCTGAAAACGTCAAACCAAAGAACGGTTCGGAGTGAAAATGGCTATTTTGTAGCTAATTTGCAGGAAATATCTAGAAGAAAGTTCTACAGAAAGTAGCTAAGGGTCCTCAGAAATGTAGCTAGGTTCATCTCTAGGCGTTAGGAACAGCGACAAAGTTGCTGAGTTGGCACTACCTCTCTCTCTGCTGCTAAAGCTACGGATAGCAAACGCTACGGGCGATGCTTGAGCGTGAACGAGCATGAAGCAGCCTGCTCGACCCGAGCATCTCTCTTTTTCTGTGATTTTACAGAAAAACAGGCAATCACAGTAAAAATGCCAGGGCTCATTCTACAGGACCAGGGCATTGCAGGAGAATGTAAGAAGAAGAAATTTATTATTTCTATACATGTCTTGGCTGTCAAACTTCCATAATGCCCCTTTAAACAGCCTTATTAATATTACAATCTTCATTCACTCTTAACTTTTTCATCTCTTCCTGAATCTTTTGCAAACAAACCTTTTTCCAACAGCTGTTTCAGTCTGAATCTAAACATCACATCTGAATGTGGATGTGTGAGGCTTCCCACCCCTGCTCTCTCTCACCCAGGCAGGACAGAAGGTTGTCCTCTCAGGTCTCCTCAGGGTCCCATTTACTTCTTTTATATTTTAGGTTTGAGGACTCCACATAAAAAAGAAGGGCGTTTAGGATGCCTCCATGGATGCTTCCCTGGTGAGGTTTCCCAGGCACGTCCAGCTGGGAGGAGACAGAGGACTGGGGAGAAGGAGGTCAGGGCCTCTCTGCCTAGGCTGCTTCCCTCGCAGCCCAACCCCAGAGAAGTGGATGGATGGAGAATGTTTTTGAATTCCAATTTCGTAACCCTAATGAGCCACTGTCTGCAGTTTTAACATTTCTCTATATCTTGGTTTACTTCATTATCAAGTTTTACACCAAAAACAAACATTTCATCCCAACTTGTTTATTTCACATCATGCTTTGACATATTTTTACTTTCTTTATGTAATTTTCTGGCTCTACGGCCTTTTGGGAAAAAGCAGCAACCTTCTGGGAGACTCTATGGGAAAAACAGCTCTCCATGCTGTGTGTTCTGAACAAATCAGTGTTTGTTGTGACGGGTTAGGGTTAAATTTATATCAAACCGCAGTAAATGTTAAATAAAAAATGTTTTTACCCAAAATAAAGCTAGGGTGGATAACGGCAGGACGTCAGGGTCCAGGAGTCGAACCAGGGAAAAGTGAGAAGAAGAGATGAGCAGGGTGAGAGATGATACAAGCAGAAGTTTGAGTAAACGAATGAGTAGCCTACATAATGTGAACGTGAGCAGTAGCCACATTTAGCTGCAGTCAAAGGGACAGCAGGTGGTGAGACTCATATTAGGACTGATAGAGGACTGCAGAGTCAATAAACATACAATCCACTTAATAAATGTTCAGGTTTGACGTGATTATGATGACTCAGCTGTCATGTTTCAACTCCACCAGCAGATGTCCCTCTATAAGGCTGCTAATGAAGCACTAATTCAGTTATTTTGTATCACAGAAACCTCAGTGGTGTCCCCAGCGGATGCCCGTCCCAGGGGCGTGTCCAGGGAGTGATCTGGGATAGCACATGCCACTTAATGGCCCCCCCACCGAGCTCCATTTAAATTGACTTTGTCCACAAAAGGCTTGGGGTTATAAATCGTATCAGTAGGTGGCAGCATGTACCTTTACCATTGGGTTCTATCTCCAGGCGTACAGCTTTCTGCATTATTATTATAATTATTAGTATTCACTATTAGGTTTTTTATATTGACATCATATTTAGAGCCCTGGTCCCAGTCCACTCCAGCTGTGCACTAAGAAGAGCTTGCTGGCCACTATAAAACAGCTCTAAGAAGAAAGAAAAATGGTCATGGCTAAATGTGGAGCTCACTAGAATGCAAACCTAACCCTAACTAGAACTTCGTTCCCACCATTCCTCTAAAACTAACCAGCAGGGCTCAGTAACATTGTACCAAAGTGGGGACCAGCAAAATGTCCTCAGTTTGCAGGTGAAAAGCTTATTTGTCCTCACTTTGAGGTATAAAGGTCCTTCTCAAAAAATTAGCATATTGTGATAAAGTTCATTATTGTCTGTAATGTACTGATAAACATTAAACTTTCATATATATTAGATTCATTACACACAACTGAAGTAGTTCAAGCCTTCTATTGTTTCTAATATTGATGATTTTGGCGTACAGCTCATGAAAACCCTACATTCCTATCTCAAAAAATTAGCATATTTCATCCGACCAATAAAAGAAAAGTGTTTTTAATACAAAACAGTCAACCTTCAAATAATTATGTTCAGTTATGCTCTCAATACTCGGTCGGGAATCCTTTTACAGAAATGACTGCTTCAATGCGGCGTGGCATGGAGGCAATCAGCCACAGACTGCTGAGGTGTTATGGAGGCCCAGGATGCTTCGATAGCGGCCTTAAGCTCATCCAGAGTGTTGGCTCTTGCGTCTCTCAACTTTCTCTTCCAGACAAGTACACACACACGTATTTATATGTCTGTGTGCACCTCCATTGTTTTCCATTCATTTTAATGACTCCACTATGACTAACCCATACACTAACCCTAACCTTAGCTGTTACGTCCCCGACAGGTGGTGTTAAAATGCGAAGGAGGGGGTAACATAAGAAATAAGACAGTGGAGTTAAAATGGTTTAAATTGTTGTAAAAGGTTATAAAAACAAGAGCAAACAGATGGCGAGCATTGTGATAATGCAAAACAAAACTCTAAAAGGTTTACATTACACCAATTACCAACTATAAAAACACCTGGTTAAAACTTATATTAAAAGTTTTACCAACACAGAAGGTGTTTAAAACCGGAGTCAATAAAATTGCATCAAACCAAGTTAACCTTTTACCCAACAACATCAAAAGATCCTTCTGGATCCTCTAAGAGCTTCTCCCTTCAAAAGCTCATAACTCAGAGTTAAAACTTTAAAAAACGAACTCTTTTCAAACAAAGGGGTTAAAACCAAAACGAGGCCTGGAGGACAGCAGAACCCCTGCACTGCTGCCTCCCAGACTTCTTCTTCTTTTGGAGTTTTAATGGCGGTTGGCAAACAACCAATGGTGCATTACCGCCACCAACTAGTGTGGAGTGTGGTCTGGAACAGCGCTCACAAAACAAAACCAAACAGGGAAAGAAAAAAAAAAAGAAAAAAAACCCTCAAAGTCTCCCAAACACCCTTGTCTCTCTGAAAAACCGAAATAAAATCTGAAAACAGTCACTCCTTGAATTTTGTCTCAATAAATCAACAAGATCCAGTCTCACTTTCAGCTGACCAAGAGCGTGAACCTTCTTTCCGCCTGATATTTCTGATAATGTAACATAACATGATCTATTGTTTCGTCTTCTCCACAATAATCACATTTCCCTGTATTATGTTTCCCTATCATGAATAATGTATTATTTAATCCAGTATGTCCAAACCTTAGCCTAGCAATGATCACCTCCTCTCTCCCACTCCGTCCAGTGTTTCTCATTTCTCCTACTCTTCTCTGAATGTCATACAACCATCTTCCCCTCCTTTCCTCCTCCCATTGTTTTTGCCATTTCTTCTTCATTTCTTGCCTTATTATGCTCTTGATCTCTCTTTGACAATAGTGAATATCCAACTGAACCGATGTATTTATTGTTGCTTCCTTAGCCAACTTATGGACTCCTTCATTACCTCTGATTCCACAATGAGCTGGAATCCATAAAAAATGTATTACAAGTCCCATCATGCTTATCCTATAAAGTGTTAGCTGAATCTCTAGTAGTATGTCTGGTCTGCTTTCTGAACAGCTGTACTTTAAACCGGTCAATGATGAGCTGGAGTCTGAACAAATAAGAGAATAATGGTCTGTTGTCTTCCACCCATTGAACAGCTAACAGTATAGCGAGCATTTCTCCTGTGTATACCGATAATCCATCACTCACCCTCTTTTTTACTCTAACATGAAACTCAGGAACAATAAAAGCTATGCCAATATGATCTGCAGTATTCTTTGATGCATCTGTATATATTTTTACAAAGTTACAATAGCAATCGATATAATCCTGTGCTGTATGTGAGTTTAGTATGAGCGACCCATCCTTATTTTTTATTTTTTATTTTTTCTCTCCAACAAAGTTAAACCAACAGATGCCTCAGGAAGAATCTGCCTCCCAGACTGCTGAAGGCACAGCCTTTTTATGCCAGGTGTGGGTCATCAACAGGATTCAGCTCAGCTGTGCTCCTCAGCAGCCTGGAAGAGAGGAGGAGGAGGGGCGGTGTCGGGCTGATCACCAGGGTTGGGTGAGCCTGGCTCCTGCATCCCACTGGCCAGGCTGGCAGCCGTAACATTAACCAATGGGGTTCTTTTCCTAACCATATCCTAAACTGACCTAAACTAAAAGGTAATTCACACCAAACCTCTTAAACCAAGTTTTAGGGTGCACACACACACACACACACACACACACACACACACACACACACACACACACACACACACACAAACAATAATAATGCCAAAGAAATTACTTAGTGAATTTTTTTTATCAAAAACACAAATGAAGAAGAAATACTTGTTACGGTTCATCAATGAAAAAGTAAGAAATACATTGATGTTCATGAATTTGACACGTTTTAACTCCCAGGTGAAAAAATGACTCAGACTAAGGCCTAGTCCACACTTAGCCGGGTTTTTTTAAAAACGAATATCCGCCCCTCCAAAAACTTGCATCCACACCACCTCATTTAAAAACAAAAACTCTGTCCACACGTACCCGGATAAATACGTTGTTAAGGACATGCCAGACCTGTAGGTGGCAGTACTTCCCCCGTTCTTAACCTCGTCCTTCGTCTGTGGTCTTCCGAAAGCAGCAGTAATTCCGCTTGCAAAAACAAACAAGCAAAAAGCGCTTGGACAATTGATAAAGCGAGCGCAGCTCTGAGGGCTTCCATGCTGTCGGCTTGTGTAAACACAGGTCGCACACGTGATGTCAGCATTTCTTTGTCGCGGAAAGTGACGTTGCGGACCTTAAAACTCCGGTTTTGTCTGTCCACACGCAGACACCCAAAACGGAGAAAACGCAGATCTTCACTTTGGCCGGAGTTTTTAAAAAGATCCGTTTTCGTGTGAAAAAACTCCGTTTTCGTGTGGATGACAGGCCAAAACGTAGAAAAATATCTACGTTTTGGCAGATCCCCGGCTACGTGTGGACAGGGCATAAATCAAACGAGTGAACAGTGATGTTGCTCATCAGCTTAACTCATTTATTTTTTGGTGGGCACAATGAACTAACTAGGGGAATGAAGTTCTCTGATGTCAGCTTGTTTTTTTAATGATTGTATTTTTGTTTGTGTTCCTAACCACACTTTAACAGCTTTTTTCTTTTTCATTGTTTAATTGATCATTTTCCAGGTGCATTTATTATTAATTCTACTTTTTTTCCCTAATAAATCACCTTTATAATGCTTCTTTTCAGAGGTGTGACCAAGTCACAAGTAAGTCACAAGTCTTTCCAGTCAAGTAGTCCAAGTCAAAGACAACCAAGTCCAAGTCCTTAACTTTGAATTTTCAAGTCACAATCAAGTCATCTGTCCAACTTCAATTTTATGACAATGATAATAAATAAATTCCAGAAATGAAGTTTCTTAAAGCTTCGTTTATTTGCTCAAACAAGCAGAAAGTGAAACTGATTATGAACAAAGTGCTGCTGCATTTAGCAGTAAATCAAACCCACAACCAAGAATGATTCATGATTTTTGTCCATGTCGTGCCACTTTTGTGCTAAAATATCAAATATGCTCAAGTCATCATCAAGTCAACAGATGCAAGTTGATTCAAGTTGCAAGTCATTGGCGTTCAAGACCAAGTCAAGTTGTAAGTCTATATAGATTTTATCAAGTCAAGTCAGAAGTCATTAAAATAATGACTTGAGTCTGACTCGAGTCCAAGTCATGTGACTCGAGTCCACACCTCTGCTTCTTATGAAATAAAAGAGGCTGGAAAAGAGAATAAAAGAAAGTAGTACACAATAAAACAGCAAAATACAACTTTACAATGTTAGCATATTTTAAAACATTTAGGTAGTAAGAATCCCTAATTTAATAACAAAACTGCTAAACTGTTTTCCAAAACCCGTGTGAAAGAACAGACTTAAAAAAAACATGCAATATATTTTGGTCAAGTGGTGTTGCCGTAGTATGATGACGTCCTTGGCCGGCACAGGACCCCGAGCAGATCCAGAAATCAGCACTGCATTCTCTCAAACAGATGATGTGCTCCCATGTAGAACCATTAGATGTGAATGAATGTTCTAAATATTTCCACTATGTGCTTTTAATTATTTACTTAAAGGGGCATTATGGAAGTTTGACAGCCAAAACATGTATAGAAATAATAAATGTCTTCTTCATACATTCTCCTGCAAGGCCCCGGTCCCGTAGGATGAGCCCTGGCATTTTTACTGTGATTGCCTATTTTTCTGTAAAATCACAGAAAAAGAGAGATGCTCGGGTCGAGCAGGCTGCTTCATGCGCGTTCACGCTCAGGCATAGCCCGTAGCATTTGCTATCCGTAGCTTTAGCAGCAGAGAGAGAGGTAGTCGATGGTGCCAACTCAGCGACTTTGTCGCTGTTCCTAACGCCTAGTGACAAAGCTAGCTACATTTCTGAGGACCCTTAGCTACTTTCTGTAGAACTTTCTTCTAGATATTTCCTGCAAATTAGCTACAAAATAGCCATTTTCGCTCCAACCCGTTCTTTGATTTGACGTTGTTTCAGGTGTCATCAAGGATATAAACGTTACAGATACTGTGAATGTTACTAGTGTGTGGCTCACCTTGTAAGATGTCAGACTCCCATGCAGAAGACCTGGGTTTGATTCTGGATGTCAACATAGTTTTTGTAGAGTTTCTTTTTTACGTTAATGGTATATTTTTTTACAGTAAGATGCCCACATTTTTATTTGAGACTCGCCGAACGGCATTGAATTCACGGATAAAAAAGATGTGGGTTCAACTTTCATTTTGGAACAATTTTTCAAGCAAGGGAAGGGAATGATCTGAGCATGCAGGAGGACTGACCCATCATAAACCTTTGTCGGCTGTGCTGAAGAGAAAGGTACAGAACCAAATTATTTAATTAATTAGCTGCGCGTTCTCCTGTCCTCTGTCCTCCGGGTCACACACACACACACACACACACACACACACACACGGGACTGTCTCAGCTGTTATTTTCGTTAAGGAGTGTGCACGTACAGCATGCACGCCTCGTGCATGAGCCTACTATTGAAGCTGCCGTTACGCTTTTGGCCTGAGGGGGCAATCACAAGCATAACAATTCAAAAGTCCGTAAAGTCCCTTTAAATAAAAACATCATCACATCTTTTACTAAATTATTTTATTATGCTTAAAGCACAGAAGACTGTTACACAAGGAAAGGGTTCTCTAAACTAATGTCAGATACAGATTATTTTACTTGAATTAAATTAAAACATGAGCGTTTGCTGTCAGATTCATGCATTCAGTTTCTTCTCAGATGTTAGTCATCGTCGTCTTTGAGGCTCTTGGAGCAGACAAAAGGCAGAGTTTGGTTGCAGGGAGCAGCCGTCCACTTCAAATTGACTACAGAACAGACAGAAAACAACAAAATGATTCATAAATGTGACAATGTGTAGACTTTATGATGTATGCATTCTTCTGTATATTGTTCACATGTGTGGTGCCACATCCTCACATTCATAGTTGGTCTTCAGACAGAGCTCATCCTTATCTTTGTGATCGGCACCCTGCCAGTTTTCATAGTGAAAGTTGGAACCATCAGTCCACAACCAAAAGTCAGGCTGTGGAAGCAAAAGCAACATTTATTAAGTAAAAAACTAATTAAGTACAATTTAAAGAAAATGTTTGGAAAAAAAAGAGATAACAACTAGTCTAGTGAACTAGACCAAGATCTTGCTTAGCAAAGTTTGCAAAGCTCCATTGGAACCTCTGCAGCCCCTAGCAGCATTCTGGCTGGCCAGTCACAGGTCTCTACAGGTGTTTCAAACTGACAGAGCACTGTGACTGTTCCAGAGCTCTGCCCACTTTGTGGGCCAATCAGGGCCCTCTATTCATCTGGTGGGCAGGATAAGTGGAACAAAATGGCGACAGCTTGTTTGAAACGGCTTTTACATTTGGACTTGGGCTTTATTAGATGTATTTAAGTCCTTTATTTAGATAAAATTATGTGTTTTCTTAAACAGTGGACTGCCTCGTTTACCGACGTTTGTTGTGGTAAGTATGTCACGTTGTTCGTTGTCCAGTAGCATGCAGAGTTTGAAAAACAAAGGTAGAACCCACCACCCGACCAACAGCCGTCAATGGAGCGTTGCCAGGCTAAATAATATCATCATCATCATCATCATGCTTTATTTATATAGCGCCTCCCACCACCCTCAAAGGGGGCCCAAGGTGCTGAACAGAAAAAGTTACAAAGATAAAAAGGGGTAGCAAGTCATAAAACACTCAAAACAAAATTAAGAACATAGACATTAGTTAGAACTATAACATGCAAATGAGATGGCATTTAGATAAAAGAAAATTAAAATAAAGTAGTTAAAAGAAATCAAAACAAAGAATAAAAAGCCATTCTATAAAAATGAGTCTTCAACCTGCTTCTAAAGACTGCCAGTGATGGGGACTGTTTGTGAACGGGAGCTGGTTCCAGAAAGAGGGTGCAAGGACTTGAAAAGCCCGATCACCACGAGTCTTAAATCGGGTGCAATTTCTGGTCAGCCGACCGCAGTGATCATGAGGGAACATGATTTATTTAGAGCTCCGTGGGGAAACTGCCTTGGAAAAACGTAAACACAAAAAGCAGAATTTTAAACTGTGCCCGGTATGAGACTGGGAGCCAGTGAAGGGAGGCCAGCACTGGAGAAATGTGGTCCCTTTTCCTAGTTCCAGTCAAAAACCTAGCTGCACTCTTCTGAACTAATTGCAGGTGATGCACAATAATCTGTCCCAGCCCAGCATAGAGGGAGTTACAATAGTCAAGCCTGGAGATCACAAACACATGGAGTACATGCTCCAAGTGGGTTCTTGAAAGAATAGGCTTGAGTTTAGTAAGGCGACATAACTGAAAAAGCAAGAACGGGCCACTGAGTTGACATGAGAGTCCAATTTCAGACCAGAGTCAAGTCTCACCCCCAGGCTAGTGACAACCGGCTTCTGGAGGGATGAGAAGGTGCACGGATCGACAATAGCAACTGAATCTGAGCTGCAGCTTGGGTGAAACATGATAAATTCCGTTTTACGTTCATTAAGGTACAGGAAATTAGCTGTAAGCCATGCCTTGATGTCATTTACACAGGTCTCAAGGGTCAAAAAAGATGCTCTGTTCCCCAGAGACAGTGGAGAATAGATCTGACAGTCATCAGCATATAAGTGGAACTTAGTGCCATGCCCGTGGAAGATGGACCCCAATGGCAACAAATAAATTGCAAAAAGCAGTGGTCCGAGAATTGAGCCCTGCGGAACCCCCAATATAATTATTTAGTCTCTTTAAAGAGTTAACAAAGAACACTTTATAAATAGATCTGGTGTGAGAGACAGTTTTTAATTTCTGTTTGTTCCAACGCTGCACCGGCTCCGTTACACTGCAAGAAATGGCAGAAGTCCTGTAGAAGATGTCTTTTCAAACACAAACAAGTCGACACTTTAGAGTTTTACTGCTAACCTGATGAAACAAAACGACATACAGATGCTTTTGGTGATCCTAAAATAACCCCAACCCTAAATGGATCACATTTTAGAGCAAAAGAAAACTAAAACATTGTATCTGAATCAGAAAATAGCGTTGATTCTGGACTAACCCTGTTGTGTATCTCTAAATCCTCACATTCCTATTGTAAAATAAAGGCTGTGAACCTTAACGACGTTTTGCGTATTGGAGCTTGTCAAAGAGAGCAGCTAAACTTACTCCCATGCTAGCCCTTAGGCATCAGCCCTCAGACATAAACTCAGTTTTTCAGAGCAGAAGACATAAAGGAAGTCTTTATTGTTCATATCTGAAGGAACAGTTGAAATGAAAAATTCCTTTAACAATCTGACCATTATTTAAAATTGTGAAGGGAAACTAGAGCCAACATATTAAATATCTCCTCACGCGTGCTGCACTAGCTCCTCCGAGCCAGGTTTCTGGGAAGTTGTGAGAATCTCCTCTGGTCAAAGACTGGATGAAGACATTCTCCTCAAAACTGTGGACTGATGCCAAGTTTCCTCCATCAAACTGACAGTAAAACTGCACAGAAATAAAAAGATATTAATTTCGTCATTTTTTAAATTCACCAGCAGGCACAAACACCTATGTCACCACTGAGGAGTCCTGGTCCCTCCACCCGACCCTCACCTCGGCTTCAGCCCAAGTCTTCTCATTCTCGTTGAAGATAAAACATCGATCGTCGAAGCTGGACCAATCTTCTGGACAGTTGTCCATTTCATCTGACTTTTCTTCATCTGAATCCTCTTCACTGGACCGTTCCTTTTTCTTGTTGTCATGTTTTTCTTTTCTCTCATCTGAATTTTCTGCTGGCTTTTCTAAAAACCACAGAAACACACATGATCTAAATCTCAGTTAAAGGTGTGGGACACTCACTTAATTATACATGCCAACTTCTAGAAGGTTCTGATGTGTGGAACTGAGGGCTCTGGTTGGAGCATAAAGACTGAAGCACACCGGAGGTGGACGCGCTGCATCATGCCCGAGGTTTTGAGAAGTCAAACGGTCACGCAGGACGCGCCGTGCCGCTGAGCGCTTCTTCAAAAGTTGCACGATAGTCACAACATCATGCTGGACTTGAGAACAGGAAGCGGGAAGTGACTCTATTGTTCATACGTGATCAGACTTGCCGTCGTGTTTTGTGAGACTAATTAATTAACGATGAGTAGGTACACTATTTATTAGATTATTTTAAGATCAATAGTTCTTTAAAGTTATCAAAACTGCAGTTGGGTTTGTGCCGTAAAGCCGTTCCACATCGTAATGTCTGTTGTAAAGTATTGTAGCAGTATTGTAAACCACCGCACTACGATGCTTGAGATAGAACTGGTGCCTATCTTCAGTGCCTAGGCGCGGCGCTTCTGGGACGCAGCGCGGCACTCTCCGTGTGCCCACTCTCATTAACTATAATGGCTTCTATTTAAAATGGCGGCGTGGGTGCGACACAGCACGTCCGCCTCTGGTGTGCACCAGGCGTAAGGCTTTAACACTTCAGTAATATAAGAAGGAGCTTGACCATGTAGAGCCTTGATTCTAAAATGAACTCTAAAGTTAACGGGTAACCAGTGCAGAGACGTCAGAATAGGAGTGATGTGAGCTCGTCTGTCTTCTCCAGTTAGGAGCATCGCTGCAGAGTTCTGGACCAACTGAAGGCAGTCAAGGGCTTTTTTGTTAAAACCTGTGAAGAGTGTGTAACAGTAATCTGGACGGGAGGCGATAAAGGCATGGGGAACCATTTCAAGTTCATGTTTTGACACCAACCTTCGCAGTATGGAGATATTTCTTTGAGTGGCCATCAAGAAACATTGATTGTACAAAAGCTTGTCAAAAATTATAATAAGTTTTTATTGGAATTGTATGGCTGTGTGAAATTAATTCTACTATAATACTACTTTTACTACTATTACTACTACTACTACTACTACTACTACTAATAATAATAATAATAATAATAATAATACAATAGTAATTAATATACTATACTAATGTGGGCTGATATTACTGGTAGTCTGTTGTCATCAGACGTCCATGCTGAGTAATCTGTACCACTAAACAGCAGAAATAGCACAGCATAATCTTTAACCACTCACCACAGTTCAGTGGTTTTATTCCTGGTGGTGTTTCTGTGCCGGGGATTGGAATTCCGGTGATGATGTTGACGCACCAGCAGTACCCTGTAGACTCGAAGCATTGCTGGGGTAGGAAGTTCCCTTCGGAATCACACTTTGGGCAGAATGCTCCAACTAGTGGTTTGCATTTTTCCTTCTTGCAGATACAGCCAATGTCACAATGAAGGTGTTGAGAGGGAACATTCTCTTGGGCTGAAGAGATGACAAAGTTGTCAGTAGAGTTATCTGGGTGAGGTGCAGGGCCTTTGGTATTAGCAGGTGGGTTATTTGGCTTAGTAGGTTGAGGCTCTGTGTGGGGTAAGAGGTTCCGGTGGGCAGAAACAGCAACTTCAGTGTGAGTAGGTGAGTCATCTGGGTGAGTTAATGGGCCTTCGATAGACATAGGTTGGTTATCTGGTTCAGTAAGTGGAAGCTCTGTGTGAGGGAAGAGATTGCCATGGTTAGAAACAGCAACCTCATTGTGATTTAGTGAGTTATCTGGGTGAGGTAATGGGCCCTCGGTATACCTAGGTTGGTTATCTGGTTCAGTAGGGGACTCTGTGTGGGGAAAGAGGTTCCAGTGGGAAGAAGCACCAAACTCTATGTGAGTAGGTGAGCTATCAAGGTGAGGTAATTGGCCCTTGGTATGCCTTGGTGGGGTTTCTGGTTTAGTAGGCGAGGGCTCTGTGTTGGTAGATACGTTTCTTTGGTTAGAAACAGCAAACTCTATGTGAGTAGGTGAGTTATCAGGGTGAGGTAATTGGTCCTTGGTATGTGTAGGTGGGTTTTCTGGCTTAGTAGGTGAGGGCTCTGTGTTGGTAGAGAAGTTTCTTTGGTTAGAAACAACAACCTCAACATGAGTAGGTGAGTCATCTGGGTGAGTTGATGGGCCCTCGGTAAAAGTAGGTTGGTTATCTGGTTGAGTTGGTGGGGGCTCTGTTTGGGGAAATAGATTCCCTTGGTTAAAAACATCAACCTCAGTGTGAGTAAGTGAGTTATCTGGGTGAGTCAATGGGTCCTCGGTATAAATAGGCTGTTTTTCAGGTTCAGTAGGTGGCGGCTCTGTTTGGGGAAAGAGGTTCTCTTGGTTAGAAACATCAACCTCAGTGTGAGTAAGTGAGTTATCTGGGTGAGTCAATGGGTCCTCGGTATAAATAGGCTGTTTTTCAGGTTCAGTAGGTGGTGGCTCTGTTTGGGGAAAGAGATTCCCTTGGTTAGAAACATCAACCTCAGTGTGAGTAAGTGAGTTATCTGGGTGAGTTAATAGGCCCTCGGTGTAAATAGGTGGGTTATCAGATTCAGTAGGTGGGGACTCTGTGTGGGGAAAGAGGTTCCCATGGGCAGAAGCAGCAACCTCAGTGCTAGTAGGTGAGTCATCTGGGTGAGTAAATGGGCTCTCGGTATACATAGGTTGGTTATCCGGTTCAGTAGGTGGGGACTCCTCATGGGGAAAGAGGTTCCGGTGGGCAGAAGCACCAAACTCTATGTGAGTAGGTGAGTTATCAGGGTGAGGTAATTGGTCCTTGGTATGTGTAGGTGGGTCTTCTGGTTTAGTAGGCGAGGGCTCTGTGTTGGTAGATAAGTTTCTTTGGTTAGAAACAACAACCTCAACATGAGTAGGTGAGTCAACTGGGTGAGATGATGGGCCCTCAGTAAAAGTAGGTTGGTTATCTGGTTCAGTTGGTGGGGGCTCTGTTTGGTGAAAGAGATTCCCTTGGTTAAAAACGTCAACCTCAGTGTGAGTAGGTGAGTTATCTGGGTGAGTTAATAGGCCCTCGGTATAAATAGGTGGGTTATCAGATTCAGTAGGTGGGGACTCTGTGAGGGGAAAGAGGTTCTCTTGGTTAGAAACGTCAACCTCGTTGTGAGTAAGTGAGTAATCTGTGTGAGTTATAGGGCCTTTTGTATTAAAAGGTGGGTTACCTAGTGTATTGGGTGGGGAATCAGTGTGGGGAAAGAGGTTCCCGTGGGCAGAAGCAGCAACCTCAGTGCTAGTAGGTGAGTCATCTGGGTGAGTAAATGGGCTCTCGGTATACATAGGTTGGTTATCCGGTTCAGTAGGTGGGGACTCCGCGTGGGGAAAGAGGTTCAGGTGGGCAGAAGCACCAAACTCTATGTGAGTAGGTGAGTTATCAAGGTGAGGTAATTGGTCCTTGGTATGTGTAGGTGGGTCTTCTGGTTTAGTAGGCGAGGGCTCTGTGTTGGTAGATAAGTTTCTTTGGTTAGAAACAACAACCTCAACATGAGTAGGTGAGTCATCTGGGTGAGATGATGGGCCCTCAGTAAAAGTAGGTTGGTTATCTGGTTCAGTTGGTGGGGGCTCTGTTTGGCGAAAGAGATTCCCTTGGTTAAAAACGTCAACCTCAGTGTGAGTAGGTGAGTTATCTGGGTGAGTTAATAGGCCCTCGGTATAAATAGGTGGGTTATCAGATTCAGTAGGTGGGGACTCTGTGAGGGGAAAGAGGTTCTCTTGGTTAGAAACGTCAACCTCGTTGTAAGAAAGTGAGTAATCTGGGTGAGTTATAGGGCCTTCTGTATTAAAAGGTGGGTTACCTAGTGTATTGGGTGGGGAATCAGTGTGGGGAAAGAGGTTCCCGTGGGCAGAAGCAGCAACCTCAGTGCTAGTAGGTGAGTCATCTGGGTGAGTAAATGGGCTCTCGGTATACATAGGTTGGTTATCCGGTTCAGTAGGTGGGGACTCCGCGTGGGGAAAGAGGTTCCGGTGGGCAGAAGCACCAAACTCTATGTGAGTAGGTGAGTTATCAAGGTGAGGTAATTGGTCCTTGGTATGTGTAGGTGGGTCTTCTGGTTTAGTAGGCGAGGGCTCTGTGTTGGTAGATAAGTTTCTTTGGTTAGAAACAACAACCTCAACATGAGTAGGTGAGTCATCTGGGTGAGATGATGGGCCCTCAGTAAAAGTAGGTTGGTTATCTGGTTCAGTTGGTGGGGGCTCTGTTTGGCGAAAGAGATTCCCTTGGTTAAAAACGTCAACCTCAGTGTGAGTAGGTGAGTTATCTGGGTGAGTTAATAGGCCCTCGGTATAAATAGGTGGGTTATCTGGTTTAGTAGGTGGGGACTCTGTGAGGGGAAAGAGGTTCTCTTGATTAGAAACAGCAACCTCAATGTGTGTAAGTGAGTTATCTGGGTGAGTTAATAGGCCCTCGGTATAAATAGGCTGTTTTTCAGGTTCAGTAGGTGGTGGCTCTGTTTGGGGAAAGAGATTCCCTTGGTTAGAAACATCAACCTCAGTGTGAGTAAGTGAGTTATCTGGGTGAGTTAATAGGCCCTCGGTGTAAATAGGTGGGTTATCAGATTCAGTAGGTGGGGACTCTGTGAGGGGAAAGAGGTTCTCTTGGTTAGAAACGTCAACCTCGTTGTGAGTAAGTGAGTAATCTGGGTGAGTTATAGGGCCTTCTGTATTAAAAGGTGGGTTACCTAGTGTATTGGGTGGGGAATCAGTGTGGGGAAAGAGGTTCCCATGGGCAGAAGCAGCAACCTCAGTGCTAGTAGGTGAGTCATCTGGGTGAGTAAATGGGCTCTCGGTATACATAGGTTGGTTATCCGGTTCAGTAGGTGGGTACTCCTCATGGGGAAAGAGGTTCCGGTGGGCAGAAGCACCAAACTCTATGTGAGTAGGTGAGTTATCAAGGTGAGGTAATTGGTCCTTGGTATGTGTAGGTGGGTCTTCTGGTTTAGTAGGCGAGGGCTCTGTGTTGGTAGATAAGTTTCTTTGGTTAGAAACAACAACCTCAACATGAGTAGGTGAGTCATCTGGGTGAGATGATGGGCCCTCAGTAAAAGTAGATTGGTTATCTGGTTCAGTTGGTGGGGGCTCTGTTTGGCGAAAGAGATTCCCTTGGTTAAAAACGTCAACCTCAGTGTGAGTAGGTGAGTTATCTGGGTGAGTTAATAGGCCCTCGGTATAAATAGGTGGGTTATCAGATTCAGTAGGTGGGGACTCTGTGAGGGGAAAGAGGTTCTCTTGGTTAGAAACGTCAACCTCGTTGTGAGTAAGTGAGTAATCTGGGTGAGTTATAGGGCCTTTTGTATTAAAAGGTGGGTTACCTAGTGTATTGGGTGGGGAATCAGTGTGGGGAAAGAGGTTCCCGTGGGCAGAAGCAGCAACCTCAGTGCTAGTAGGTGAGTCATCTGGGTGAGTAAATGGGCTCTCGGTATACATAGGTTGGTTATCCGGTTCAGTAGGTGGGGACTCCGCGTGGGGAAAGAGGTTCCGGTGGGCAGAAGCACCAAACTCTATGTGAGTAGGTGAGTTATCAAGGTGAGGTAATTGGTCCTTGGTATGTGTAGGTGGGTCTTCTGGTTTAGTAGGCGAGGGCTCTGTGTTGGTAGATAAGTTTCTTTGGTTAGAAACAACAACCTCAACATGAGTAGGTGAGTCATCTGGGTGAGATGATGGGCCCTCAGTAAAAGTAGGTTGGTTATCTGGTTCAGTTGGTGGGGGCTCTGTTTGGCGAAAGAGATTCCCTTGGTTAAAAACGTCAACCTCAGTGTGAGTAGGTGAGTTATCTGGGTGAGTTAATAGGCCCTCGGTATAAATAGGTGGGTTATCTGGTTTAGTAGGTGGGGAGTCTGTGAGGGGAAAGAGGTTCTCTTGATTAGAAACAGCAACCTCAATGTGTGTAAGTGAGTTATCTGGGTGAGTTATTGGGCCTTCTGTATTAAAAGGTGGGTTACCTAGTGTATTAGGTGGGGACTCTGTGTGGGGAAAGAGGTTCCCGTGGGCAGAAGCACCAAACTCTATTTGAGTAGGTGAGTTATCAAGTTGAGGTAACTGGCCCTTGGTATGAATAGGTGGGTTTTCTGGTTTAGTAGGTGAGGTCTCTGTGTTGGCAGAGCAGTTTCTTTGGTTATAAACAGCAAGCTCAGTGTGAGTGGGTGAGTGGTGTGGGTGAGTTAATTGACCCTTGGTCTGAGTAGAAGTAATACCTGGTTTAGGAGGTGGGGGCGCTGTTTGGGGAAAGAGATTCCCTTTGTTAGAAACAGTAGCCTCAATGTGAGTAAGTGAGTTATCAGGGCTAGTTATTGGGCCTTCTGTATTAAAAGGTGGGTTACCTATTGTATTAGGTGGGGACTCTGTATGGGGAAAGAGGTTCCGGTGGACAGAAGCACCCAACTCTATGTGAGTAGGTGAGTTATCGGGGTGAGGTAATTGGTCCTTGGTGTGTGTAGGTGGGTTTTCTGATTTAGTAGGTAGAGGCTCTGTCTGGGGAAAGAGGTTCCCATGGTTAGAAACAACAACCTTTACTTGAGTAGGTAAGTTATCAGGGTGAGGTATTTGGTCCTTGGTGTGAGTAGGTGGGTTTTCTAGTTTTGTAGGTGGAGGCTCTGTATGGGGAAAAATGTTCCGGTACCCAGAAACCACAAGCTTAGCGTTAGTGGGTGAGTTGTCTAGGTGAGTTAACTGACCATTAGTATGAGTAGGTGGGATATCTGGTTTAGTAGGCAGTTGCTCTGTGTGGGGAAAGAAGTTACCATGGTTATAATCTACAACCTCAACATGAGCAGGTGAGTTTTGTGGGTGAGTTAACTGGTCCTTTGTATGAGTAGGTAGGTTATCGAGTTTAGTAGGCGGAGGCTCGTTTGGGGGAAAAAGGTTTTGGTGGGCAGAAGTACCTAACTCTATGTGAGTAGGTGAGTTATCAGGGTGAGGTAATTGACCTTTAGTATGAGTAGGTGGGTTTTCTGGTTTAGTGCGCAGGGACTCTGTTTGGGGAAAGAGGTTTCTTTGGTTAGAAACAACAACCTCTAAGTGAGTAAGTAAAGTATCAGGGTGAGGTAATTGGCCCTCTGTATAAGTAGGTGGGTTATCTACTTTAAGTGGTGAGGGTTCTGTGTAGGGAACAATGTTCCGGTGGACAGAAACAGCAACCTCATTGTGAGTAAGTGAGTTATCAGGGTGAGGTAGTTGACTCTTGGTATGAGTAGGTGGGTTATCTGGTTTAGTAGGCGGGGGTTCTGTGTTGGTAGAGAAGTTCCTTTGGTTAGAAACAGCAAGCTTAACGTGAGTGGGTGAGTTGTCTAGGTGAGTTGATTGACATTTGGTATGAGTAGGTGGAATATCTAGTTTAGTAGGCAGAGGATCTGTCTGGGGAAAGAGGTTTCGGTGGGCAGAAAAAGTAACGTCATTGTGAGTGGGTACGTTATCAGGGTGAGGTAATTGGCTCTTGGTACGGGTAGGTGGGTTGTCTGGTTTAGTAGGTGGGGGCTTTGTGTGGGTAGAGAAGTTCCTTTTTTTAGGAGAGCCCTTCTTGTAAGTGGTATTCGTAAAGTTTATGGGAACGGCTGGAATCATGGTCAGGACCAGGCAAAGTCCCAGAGAGATGCTGAGAACCTTCATGGCTGCAGAGTGAAGATCTAAAACACGTAAAAATACCAGGATTAGTAAAGAAACCAAAAACATAACTAATTGTACCAATAAAAAAAACTGCATATCACTATCCAAACAATCATTTTTGTTCAGTTAAAAAGTTAAAAATTCAACAATAATTAAAAACTGGTCATTTTCTAATGAACACAAAAACTAAAGATAACTGAGGCAACTTACGTCCTTTCTCGATCAGGTGAAGCGTCGAGTCCTCTGCTTCTCTCCCTTATATCCTACCAGTTTGCTGCGTCATGGCCTTTTATTTTTCTAACTGCATTGTTGTTTGATGGTTGAGCTGCACAATAACAATGATCATTAATGCCCCATTTCATACATCTCCTTCATTCATTCACAACAAACGAACCAGTGAGGATTTGGATTTTCTTTCCTACAGGTTTGCGTTTTGTACACCATTTTCACAGAATGTTCAGTTAGAACTTTTCCTTTGTTTTCAGGTTTCTCTCTCTGTGTGTGTGTGTGTGTGTGTGTGTGTGTGTGTGTGTGTGTGTGTGTTTATTTAATCTTATCAGACTCTTTCCTTACAACCTTTAACTATTGTGGGAAACTGGATTAAGGTAATTGCTTAGTTGAATGCCTCCTAAGAAAAACTGGATATAATAAGTACAAACTATGCGGAACAAAAGCTGTAAAAGTCCACTAAGTCTGATCAGATGTCACCATCAAACAAGTGAACAGATTTTACAGTTAATGTACAAAAACTATTTCACTTATACTTTAAGTTAAGTCAAGTTTGTTTATAAGGCACCTATAAAAACGTACAAGTTTTAGGAAACAAACTCAACACCAGAAATCCATCTATGACATCGCTAAAAGGCTGTACTAAGATACCTTTGTCAACAGAATACCACATTTCAAATGCTAGCCCAAACAAGTGTGTCTTCTGGCACATTTTGAAAACTGAAACTTTGGGCTAGAGGAAGTTTGATCCATCACTTGGTTCCTATGAAACTAAAAGCTTGTTCGCCACACACCTTGTACCATGGTTTTGGGTTCTGGTGAAAGATGAACAGCTCCAGTTTTGGCTTTGTTAAGATGAAGGAAATAGCTTTTAAACCATCTTCATTTTGCCAATAAACAATCATGGACATAGACCATAGACAGTGTTTCCCTTGAAAGAATTCCAGCCGGGTGTGGGTGGGGGGGGCGGTGGCTTGAATTCACATGACAGTCGTCTGCATAAATGTGATAGCTTACTGTATAATTTTTAAGATGGTGGTCTAAATGTATACTGTAGATTGAGACAAGTACAGGTCCCTAAACTGAACATTGGGAACAGTGGTGTGCCTGAACGAGTTCCTCGAACGATCGTTTGTCAACTTGTTCGCACTTTTGTGAACATGAGCTCTACCCCCTCGTGTTTCGCCTGTTGAACATTAGAGTGAGCGCAGTCATTCTGGCATTTGTGGAGGGGCAGATGAACAACGCTCTCTCTTCCATTTGACAGCTCCAGAATTCCAAAGGAGCTAAAGCCATAGCTAAAAGCATCTTGTAATTTTAGACTTTATAAAGAGCAGATGGAACATGCTTCACAACTCGCAGCGTTTATGATTCATGCGGCTTGTCTCTGCGGTGAGCCAATATTCTCCCAAACTGTAGGGGGCAGCATGGAGCTCTACAGCATGCATCCAACACTACACCATAGTAGAAGTAAAAATTACTGTTATTTACAACATGGCATTCCAGCATTTTTAACAGCGTTCTCGTCTTTTCCGACAGTGCGAGCTATTTCTCTCCAAGAATTATTAACAACATGTTGATCACGGTGATCTTTGAGAGCTGAGTCATACAAATGTCTGTATTTACGAACCAGCCACCACTCACTTTGTCCACCACGTGGACAAAGCGGGTTCAGACAATGGATGGACAATTTATGAAATGGTAAATGGGCTGTTTTTGATGTAGTGCCTTCTAGAGTCAGGAAAAACCCCCAAGGTACTTTATAACACAATAATCAGTCATTCACCCATTCACACACACATTCACACCCTGGTGGAGATAAATTACACTGTAGCCACAGTTGCCCTGGGGCACACTAACGGAGGCAAATCTGCCATACACAGGCGCCACCGGTCTTGCACAAGGACATGACAACAGCGACAGACTGAGCCTGCAACTCAGGCTCAGAGTTGCAGGCTCACATATCTATATCTATAGATATAGATATATAAAATATGTCCAAAATGAGAGAAACATCCATCCATTTTCTGAACCCGCTTTGTCCACGTCGGGTCGCGGGGGTGGGGGTGGGTGAGGGGGGGGGGGGGGGGGGGGGAGGGCTGGTGCCTATCTCCAGCGGTCAATGGGCAATCAGGCGGGGTACACCCTGGACAGAGAGCCAGTCCATCGCAGGGCAACACAGAGACACACAGGACAAACAATCACACACACACACACACACACACACACACACACACACACACACACACACACACACACACACACACACACACACACACACACTCACACCTAGGGACAATTTGGACAGACCAATCAACCTAACAGTCAGGTTTTTGGACTGTGGGAGGCAGCCGGAGCACCCGGAGAGAACCCACACATGCACAGGGAGAACATGCAAACTCCATGCAGAAAGATCTCAGGCCGGGAAGTGAACCCAGGACCTTCTTACTGCAAGGCAACAGCTCTAACCACTGCACCACTGTGCAGCCCTGAGAGAAACATAACTGAGATAAAAAATAACAATGTAAGGAAAGGGAGAGAGAGAATAAACAGGAAAGAGGGAAATCAGTGGATTGTGGGGAAAGGCAGAATAAGGAGAGGGCGGTGATGAAGGTTACGCAAAAGCCAGCTTGAACAAGTTAGTTTTCAGCTGCTTCATGAAAGATACCACTTATCTCAGGTTCAGGGGGAGAGTTCCAGAGTCTGGGGGCCACAGCAGCAGGGAGACCCCCCAGGAGGGGGGAGAGGAGGAGTCGTCCAGGCAAACACTAAAAGACCTATTATTTAGGTCTACCAATCAAGGGCCTTTCTCCCTGATCCAGGTCTCGAGGCAAATGGTTAAAACAGTGTGTCGAACACTGCGGAAACATCAAGTAGCAGGAGCTTGAGGGCTTTGTGCCGTGAACTACCTTTTCTAGTGCAGTCAACGAAACTGTGTCAAAACCAAAAAGGGCACAGGAAGGTTGCTCTGCTGGAACAGAATAGCAGTGAGAGGTCTGTGACCTCGTGTTCTGTACTTTATGTAAAAACGGTCCTGGACCTGAACAACTGGAAGCGAAGAGTAGAGGTCATGGTGGTCTGGACGACTCGCTGGTCTCCACGATGCAGAAAGATCACGTTAGAACTAAACTTATTAAACTGATCTCAGCTTTCTGAAAACTCTTCAGAAAAAATATGTTTACATGGATGGAAATGCAGCAGAGTTTGGTTCATGACTGTGACTTTTGAAACTTTTGACCCAAAACTCAAGACCTAATGAAATCACCAACAGAAAGCGCTGAGGATATTTGATAAGGTCATTGGGGATCAAGATCCTGGTTCTGGTCTATAGGGCCTTACATGGACAAGCACCATCTTACATTGGTGATCTTCTTAGTCCCTACACCCCCAGCAGGTCCCTGGGGTCCAGTGATCAAAGCCTACTGGTTGTGCAGCACCAGGCTAAAGACCAAAGGTGACAGATCATTTGCTGCTGTGGCCCCCAGACTCTGGAACTCTCTCCCCCCGAGCCTGAGATCAGTGGACTCAGTGGTCTCCTTTAAAAAGCAGCTGAAGACTCACTTGTTCAAGCTGGCTTTTGTGTGACCTTCTTCACCTCTCTCTCTTTATTCTGCTCTCCCCACCTATTCCACCTTCCTCAGGATCCACTCATTTCCCTCTTTCCTGTTCACTCTCTCTCTTTCTTAACATTTTTTTAATCACAATTGTCTATTTTTGCTCATTTTACATATATTTTTAAACATTTTCTAAATGCTTTTTTATATTTTTACATTTTTTGCTTTTGTGAAGCGCCTCGTGATTTTTATCTTGAGAGGCGCTATAGAAATGATTCTTTGTTCTTCTTCTTCTTCTTCTTCTTGGGAACAAAAACTCTAGAGGACGTGTCGAGATTAAAATCAAACCATCAGGAAAATGTGAAATTATTATTCCCAGAACAGATACTTCTGGGGGGCGGCAGTGTTAATCCCTGAGGCAAAAGAGGATTGTTCAGCATTACTGTACACAACATGTAAATCTGGGTATGAAGCTGAAAAGAATTAGCTGAGTCATCACCGTTCCCGGTCCAAGTGTGAACCAGTTCTAGGTTTTGTGTAAACCTGCTGCTGAAGATCTAAAGTTTCGTGTGAACAAAGCAACAAACGTGAGCGGTGAGTGACGACAGATTAAACTCCTGGTGATCAGAACCGTGTTAATCCAGCTCTGCTGCAGGAAACAAAAGGTTGAAGAACATAAATGTTGCACAGCTGGGAAGTTTTATCCTGTTTTTAGCAGGACGAATGAGACGACGGATTCTTAAACTATTCCAATCAAAATGCCTACGATAAATACGAATACAAGCATTGATGTAGAAGACTGATTACAAATAGAGAATGGCTTGATTTGTTTGTTATAGAGAAGATCAGAGCGGATTTCAGTGAAAAAAAAAACATTGCTTTAAATCTTTTGTGTTAAACTGAGAAAATTCTGGCACAAATCTCTTTTAGATGTTTTGTCCCAAAGTTAAGGAGCCCCAAAGGCGGGCCCGCGGGCCATTTGTGGCCCTCGGAGGGATTTAGTTTGGCTCTCGTTGCATTTCTACAATGTGGGAATTTCATCTGCTGTGTTCATAACATTAGAATATGACAAGTTGATTTATACCAGTAATTCCATTCAAAACGTTAGATTTGTGTTTTAGATTAATTCATTACACACAGACTGGTATATTTAAAAAATGTCCTTAATTTGGATTATAAGTGACATCTAATGAAAATCCCAATTTCAGTAATGTAGAAAATCACATATTTGAATCAAAATTAAAGAAACGTATCTCCAACGTGATGGAGACCCCTGATGCACGAGATGATAGAAGATGTGCTCTCAGGGGCTGTGTACAGGTGTAAGACAGGTTTGTGGTTTTATCTGTTTTATTTTACTGGACAGTTTTTTTTTATGCCAATCCTTTTGCACTTTGGGATGCTCACGTAGCTGGAAAGTGGCGTGTCATGCTGAGGTGAGTGTGGATCCAAAGCAGGTAAGAGTGCACCAGGAGGCAGCTGTAGCGGGTTTAAGTCTCTGTCATGTGACACTCAGGAGAAAAAACTCAGGAGAACCAGACAGAACTAATGCAGGTTACAACGCAGACGCGTGCAACGCTCTGCACCAGCCGCCCGGTCCGGTTGGGTAGATTAGTTGGGCTGAGCGCCACGGGGACAGGTCCCGCTTAAGCTTAGGCTGGCGGTGTGTCCCACAGGAGTTGGTTGGAGTAAATGGTAAATGGCCTGTATTTGATATAGCACCTTCTAGAGTCCTGGAACCCCCCAAGGCGCTTTACAACACAATCAGTCATTCACCCATTCACACACACATTCACACAGTGATGGTGATGAGCTACAATGTAGCCACAGCTGCCCTGGGGCGCACTGACAGAGGCGAGGCTGCCGAGCACTGGCGCCACCGGTCCCTCCGACCACCACCAGCAGGCAGGGTGGGTTAAGCGTCTTGCCCAAGGACACAACGACAGCGACAGACTGAGCGGGGCTCGAACCTGCAACCTTCCGATTACGGGGTGAGCACTCAACTCCTGTGCCACCGTCGCCCGAGTGTTGAACGCAGGAAGCAGACACACAAGAAACTCAGGCCCAGCCCCAGCACTGCGCCCTTCGGTCTTCAGCCAGGTGCATCTGGAGAAACTGCGCTGTAAGGCTTCGAGTGTGTGGTACACAAGCGTGCAAATAATGGCCGAACTGAGACAGGCAGCACCGTGTTATCCATCATAATGCATGCCGGGATGCTTTAAATAAAAAACTTTAACAACTTTCAAACGAACAATTATTAGAAACAATTTTACATTCGTTTCTACTTTGTCTAAAATCTTTAGAGCATCAACTAATCATCCTAAAATTAACTACTTTCCTTAGAAAGTACACATGTTCTGAAAAGGAACTTGAGCTTTGCCTCCCGCAGCAATGGATTGTGGGTAATACACTTGGTCAGTGCCCTGCGATGCTTATTCACGCTTTTAATTACATAACTATTGTTTGAAAGAAAAGAAAATATCTTTTGCAAAATGCTCACTAAATATAAACAGTGTGTGTGTGTGTGTGTGTGTGTGTGTGTGTGTGTGTGTGTGTGTGTGTGTGTGGCACCAGTAGAGTTGAGTGGAACTGCGTGTCTTATTGTTTATTAGATTCATTACATCATATTTTTATAAAAGACATCTGTAACCATGGTTATCGTCTGATAAGACATCATGTATTTGATACAGCACCTCCTAGGGTTCTACAACCCCCCAAGGCGCTTCACAACACATCCTGTCATTCACACACACACACACACACACACACACACACACACACACACAGTGGTGATGAGCCTCTATAGCAGCTGGACACAGTCACAGTGACAGACTGAGCGGGACTCGAACCTACCCTCCTTCCTGTAGACGGCGTGGGCGTGAGGCACAAAGCAGCGTTCTTCTGTAACAGCCTGATGGTCTCTGGAGGCGACGGGCTGATCCCAGATCAGAAACCACCAACAGCTGGTTTCCTCCTGCGTCACGCTCCAGCAGAGGGCTCAAACACCACAATTATAGCACAAACGTGTCAGAAGCTTTTCATCACACAGGATCCGGTCTTCACCACCAAACTCACGTCCTTGCAGGTTTTATTTAGCAGAGAATTAATGATTAATACAGAAATAATGAATCAATATTTGCTCCCAGGAGGTCGCTTTCAATCTCACGAGCACGTTTCACGCAGATGTCAACTTTAACTTCCTCTTCTCTCTCGTCTCTTCCTGTGTTTGTGTCTCCTCTTCATCAGGACCGGCTCAGGTAAGACGGAGCAGATTTATCAAATAAAACATGAAGACACGAGTTCTGCTGGTGGACAGAAAAAAAGCTTGAAAGATTAGAAAAAGTCTCTCTTATGAAATGATCTAATCTCTGAGCCTAACGGGATCTTTCCTCAATCTTCACGGATGTTCTAATAATAATAATAATAATAATAATAATAGTAATAATAATAATCATATCCAGGAGTTTGATAGTCTGAATTTAGACAAACAGGGTTGTGAAATCCACCGAGTGCAGCTGGTTCCCTGATCTTCTCAGCTGTAGACGTGACCGCTGCAGAGCTCTGACATCCAGAGTAAATCAGTCGTCTCACGCTTTCGGGCCGCTGCTCGTTTTCTGACAGACGCAAAGGAAACGTCGCTCCAGTTTGGCCTCTGGCTCCCAGTTCCATGTCGGAGTGACTTTAAACTCATTTTTGTTTTCAAATCATTAAAAACAGACTAAACGTAAAATGGTCAAAAACGTTTTGTGAACGTCTCTGCAAACAAATGTTTCCTCCCACAGTTATTTTAGTCCAGATGTAAATATCACATCTGAAGTCTTCTTCCACCTGCGGTGTCCCTCAGATCTCCTCAGAGACCAGAGATGTGTGGGGGGGCCCAGGTTTAAAAAAAGGGGCCCCAAAAAAACCAAGCATTCTCTGGTCGGGACTGGGATCAAACCAGCAACCTTCTGATCAGTGGACAACCTGCTCTACCTCCTGATGAACAGCTGACCGAGCCACCTCAGCTCCTCTCATTTGGATCATGTCAGCATTTAAAATAAGATTTTAATAAACAATAATAATAAATGTTAAATAAAAATGTTTTTTTTTCTGATTTACCAAAACAACAGGAAGAAAAGAGAATAAAGTGAGGCGGTTTGTGCTGTGTTCTGAAAACGGTCGGAGGAAGTGGACACGTAGAGGACAGAGCATCTCTGTTCTCATCAGAGGGACGGGAGTAAAAAGAGAAGGAACAGAGTGTGTCTGAGTCACACAGAGGTCTCAAACACAAAAATAGAAACATGTGTCTGAAAAAGGAGCTAAAACACAAAGAAAGTCTGAACATCTGGACATTCAGACAGAACTATGATTTATCACTACAATAAACCATTAAGGGTCATAACAAGTTCAGACTATCTGGTTGATCATTGAACTTCCTCCATGCGTGAGTTTCACTTCTTGCCTTTTTGGAGCTGAATAAACTCTGCTGTGTGACTGAAACACAGATCCTGTCTCTGTGAAGATCTACAGGATGAGACGAGCAACCCGCTTCATCATCCTCATCCTCTCCCTGTGCTCGGGTCAGAGGTCAGACCACAGAAGGTCGTCATGCAGTCGCTGTGACCTCCATCTCAGCTGTAACTGCTCCTACGGGGAATTATCTCATGTTCCCATGGTAACAGACGAAGCTCTGAGTCTTGATCTGTCCTTTAACAACATCACCGTGGTGACCGACAATGACCTGACTGGTCACTCACGGCTGAAGGTTCTGAATCTCCACGGTAACGCAGATGGAATTCATGACCTCATTAATCAGCAAATGAAATGTCTCTGACTGATGACATCACTGTTGTCCAGGTAACCGATTAGCTGTGATCCATCCTTTGGCGTTTGACTCCCTGTGGAGCCTGGAGGACTTGGATCTGTCTGACAACCAGCTGAAGGCTCTCAACCACCAGTGGTTCTGGAAGCTGGAAGCTCTGCAGAGACTCAACCTGCTCAACAACCTGTACAGGTGAGTGGTTCAGGTGGCCTGAGAGAAGACCAAGCACCAACATCCAGTCATACCCAGCCTTCTGCTCTCCTCTAGCTGCCTGGGTTCTCCACCGTTGTTTCATGGACTCGTCAGACTAAGGAGGCTGCTGTTTGGAGGTCCCACTCTGAAGGAGCTGAGGAGAGGAGATCTGTGTGGAGTCACCCAACTGGAAGAGCTCACTGTGGAGGCCAACAACCTGACCATGTATTACCATATTTATCTCTTTGGATGTGAAGTAGAAACCATAGAAACTAAACCTATCCTCTGCTCTTTCCCTCAGATATGACTCTGGTACTTTAGGGGATATTTGGCCTCTGGGTCGAGTCACCGTTAGCCTCCATGGTCCTTTTCTAACAAACACGTCCCTGGCATCAGCTATGCTGGATGATGTGTCGTACCCTGAGACTTCAATCACCCTAAAGGACCTCTATCTGAAAGGACCTGAGTCTGTTGCACCCCTCAAAGCCTCCGCTAAGAAGAGAGTCAGGTTCAGTCACTACAAGCTTCTCTTTGGTTTCTCTTTTAATGATCACTCTCATTAAGTTACTTTTTCCTCGTTCAGGCATTTTTCCTTCTATAAGTCTGAAACATCAGATGAGTCTGTGGTTGACCTCCTGGTGGTGTTGGATGGAGTTCCAGTCACTCGCCTCAACTTTGAAGACATCACACTGACAGGTGAGGGAAGGTAAGATATCGTTACATCTCCTCTGTGATCAATCGATTTCTGAACTTCTGATGTTTGCTGCCTGGACCTGTCCATGCCACAAGTATACGAACTGTAGCTCCAGATGACCAATGATTGAGCCACCTCCTACAAACCATATGTGGGCCACTAAAGGATTGTTATTTTTTGTGTGACTGCGTTGAGTGGACCACTAAAGTATCGTTATTTTTCTGTGTGACTGCGTTGAGTGGACCACTAAAGTATCGTCATTTTTCTGTGTGACTGCGTTGAGTAGGCCACTAAAGTATCATTATTTTTTTTGTGTGACTGCATTGAGTAGGCCACTAAAGTATCATTATTTTTTTTGTGTGACTGCATTGAGTGGACCACTAAAGTATCGTTATTTTTCTGTGTGACTGCGTTGAGTGGACCACTAAAGTATCGTCATTTTTCTGTGTGACTGCGTTGAGTAGGCCACTAAAGTATCATTATTTTTTTTGTGTGACTGCGTTGAGTGGACCGCTAAAGTATCAGTATTTTTTCTGTGACTGCATTGAGTGGACCACTAAAGTATCATTATTTTTCTGTGTGACCGCATTTAGTGGACCGCTAAAGTATTGTAATTTTCTGTGTGACTGCATTGAGTGGACCACTAAAGTATCATTATTTTTCTGTGTGACTGCGTTGAGTAGGCCACTAAAGTATCGTCATTTTTCTGTGTGACTGCGTTGAGTAGGCCACTAAAGTATCATTAATTTTTTTGTGTGCCTGCATTGAGTGGGCCACTAAAGTATTGTTATTTTTCTGTGTGACCGCGTTGAGTGGACCGCTAAAGTATCAGTATTTTTTTGTGTGACTGCATTGAGTGGGCCACTAAAGTATCGTTATTTTTCTGTGTGACCGCGTTGAGTGGACCGCTAAAGTATTGTAATTTTCTGTGTGACTGCGTTGAGTGGACCACTAAAGTATCAGTATTTTTTCTGTGACTGCATTGAGTGGGCCACTAAAGTATCGTTATTTTTCTGTATGACCGCGTTGTGTGGACCGCTAAAGTATTGTAATTTTCTGTGTGACTGCGTTGAGTGGACCACTAAAGTATCAGTATTTTTTCTGTGACTGCGTTGAGTGGACCACTAAAGTATCAGTATTTTTTCTGTGACTGCGTTGAGTGGACCACTAAAGTATTGTTATTTTTCTGTGTGACTGTGTTAAGTGGGCAACTAAATTATCGTTATTTTTTTGTGTGACTGCGTTGAGTAGGCCACTAAAATATCGTTATTTTTTTGTGTGACTGCATTGAGTGGACCACTAAAATATCGTTATTTTTTTGTGTGACTGCATTGAGTAGGCCACTAAAGGATTATTGTATTTTTTTGTGTGACTGCGTTGAGTGGGCCACTAAAGTATCGTTATTTTTTGTGTGACTGCTTTGAGTGGACCAATAAAGTATCAGTATTTTTCTGTGTGACTGCGTTGAGTGGACCACTAAAGTATCAGTATTTTTTTCTGTGACTGCGTTGAGTGGGCCAATAAAGTATCGGTATTTTTCTGTGTGACTGCGTTGAGTGGACCACTAAAGTATCAGTATTTTTTGTGTGACTGCATTGAGTGGGCCAATAAAGTATCGGTATTTTTTTGTGTTACTGCGTTGAGGGGACCACTAAAGTATCAGTATTTTTTCTGTGACTGCATTGAGTGGACCACTAAAGTATCGTTATTTTTCTGTGTGACTGCGTTGAGTGGGCCAATAAAGTATCGGTATTTTTCTGTGTGACTGCGTTGAGTGGACCACTAAAGTATCGTTATTTTTTTGTGTGACTGCATTGAGTGGACCAATAAAGTATTGGTATTTTTTGTGTGACTGCATTGAGTGGACCACTAAAGTATCGTTATTTTTCTGTGTGACTGCGTTGAGTAGGCCACTAAAGTATCGTCATTTTTCTGTGTGACTGCGTTGAGTAGGCCACTAAAGTATCATTATTTTTTTTGTGTGACTGCATTGAGTGGGCCACTAAAGTATCGTTATTTTTCTGTGTGACCGCGTTGAGTGGACCGCTAAAGTATCAGTATTTTTTCTGTGACTGCATTGAGTGGACCACTAAAGTATCGTTATTTTTTTGTGTGACTGCATTGAGTGGGCCACTAAAGTATCGTTATTTTTCTGTGTGACCGCGTTGAGTGGACCGCTAAAGTATTGTAATTTTCTGTGTGACTGCGTTGAGTGGACCACTAAAGTATCAGTATTTTTTCTGTGACTGCATTGAGTGGGCCACTAAAGTATCGTTATTTTTCTGTGTGACCGCGTTGAGTGGACCGCTAAAGTATTGTAATTTTCTGTGTGACTGCGTTGAGTGGACCACTAAAGTATCAGTATTTTTTCTGTGACTGCGTTGAGTGGACCACTAAAGTATTGTTATTTTTCTGTGTGACTGCGTTAAGTGGGCAACTAAATTATCGTTATTTTTTTGTGTGACTGCGTTGAGTAGGCCACTAAAATATCGTTATTTTTTTGTGTGACTGCATTGAGTGGACCACTAAAATATCGTTATTTTTTTGTGTGACTGCATTGAGTAGGCCACTAAAGGATTATTGTATTTTTTTGTGTGACTGCGTTGAGTGGGCCACTAAAGTATCGTTATTTTTTGTGTGACTGCTTTGAGTGGACCAATAAAGTATCAGTATTTTTCTGTGTGACTGCGTTGAGTGGACCACTAAAGTATCAGTATTTTTTTCTGTGACTGCGTTGAGTGGGCCAATAAAGTATCGGTATTTTTCTGTGTGACTGCGTTGAGTGGACCACTAAAGCATCAGTATTTTTTGTGTGACTGCATTGAGTGGGCCAATAAAGTATCGGTATTTTTTTGTGTTACTGCGTTGAGGGGACCACTAAAGTATCAGTATTTTTTCTGTGACTGCATTGAGTGGACCACTAAAGTATCGTTATTTTTCTGTGTGACTGCGTTGAGTGGGCCAATAAAGTATCGGTATTTTTCTGTGTGACTGCGTTGAGTGGACCACTAAAGTATCGTTATTTTTTTGTGTGACTGCATTGAGTGGACCAATAAAGTATTGGTATTTTTTGTGTGACTGCATTGAGTGGACCACTAAAGTATCGTTATTTTTCTGTGTGACTGCGTTGAGTAGGCCACTAAAGTATCGTCATTTTTCTGTGTGACTGCGTTGAGTAGGCCACTAAAGTATCATTATTTTTTTTGTGTGACTGCATTGAGTGGGCCACTAAAGTATCGTTATTTTTCTGTGTGACCGCGTTGAGTGGACCGCTAAAGTATTGAAAATATATATCTCTCATATAAGCTCTTTCATATATTATTATAAGCTCTTTTATATGATTAAATATGTATCTCTCACTTTTGCCCCTTATATATTATCATAAATACATTATTATATGCCTTTTCATGGAATCTTGTTATAATATCAAAGACCTCTCTGTGCCTTTTCTGCTCAAGCTGAACAGCTGCATAAGGGAGTGAAAGCGTTCCTTCCTTCAGTTCCTCAATACAAGAACAACTGTCTTTGTTAGCAAAGGATGTTGCAGGATGTGTCCTGATCATCTCAAGGTTGCATGTCCTTGGGATGAATTGGTCTTTCATTAACAAGGCTATTAGCTGACGTGCGTCTGCAGGTGCAGATGGCAGAATTACGTGTGTGTATGGCAAACTACGTATGTAACATTCCTGTAATCTTCAATAAAAATCAGCCGTTTTCAGCAGAACGGCGAGAGTCTGTCCGAAGCATCTGGCAAGAGCAGGTCGCGGGACTTGCTGCAGAGACTCTCCCCCTCATGAGCGGCGAAACAGTGAATGGACTTCTGATCATTTGTCTCCTCGTTCTGTCAACTTAAAAGGTGTTTAACTCCATCTACTCCGTACCCGTGCTTGGTCTAACGGAAGAGAGACCAACAAATTTGGCGTCACGAACAGGATTTTTTCTTTTTGAAGAAAAAGGAGTTTTTGGAGGACAATTTGACCAACCGACCCAGCGAACAGATCTTGGCACAGAACACCGCGGTGGAAAACAAGGTGAGCAGAGCCTATTATCTAAAATCTGCTCATTGGATTTATCCAAAGCCTTTGTGTCCAGAATCATAGTAGCTGAGGTCCTAAAATAATAGTTGGAGAAGAAAGTGGAGACAAGTGCAGAAAGAATAAGAGATTTTTTTTTGTAATGGTTTAATGGTGAAATGAAATGAGGATTTTTCTAATGGTTTAATGAGTAAATGAGAAAAGGAAATAGTACAGAAATAGGGGTTGGAGGCCCAGAGCATTAATAAGCTCTAAATTCCATAGGGGTTGGAGGCCCAGAGCATTAATAAGCTCTAAATTCCATTTAAAGAAGGGTTGGAGGCCCAGAGCATTAATAAGCTCTAAATTCCATTTAAAGAAGGGTTGGAGGCCCAGGACAAGGTCCTAAATTCCATTTCCAGGTCGTGGCTGACCACACTATTTGCTGACGAGCGGATAGAATATATAACGAGGTTATATAAAGCTTGGCTGGATCCATAGGTGTGGGAACCCTAAAAGTCCACAGGTCGAGGACCTGGTTTTTGTGTTAAGGGAAGGGGAGGCTAAAGAGAGCTCCCTGGATTTTTAAGGTCAAGGACCTTTTGCATGAGATGAGAAAAATGTTCTGAGGTAACTGTTTTTGCATAAGATGATAAATGTTTTGACTGCTTCTGTGTGAAGAGAGCAGTGCTTTTGGCTATTTCTGCGTGCTTTTGGCTGTTTTTGCATAAAATGAGCAATGTTTAAATATGACAAGCAGCCCAGTTGAAGCCACGAGAAATAAGGTTTTATTGAGAAAGTCAGCGGAAGAGGCGATGAAGAAAAAAGGGGTAGATGTTAACAGTAGAGGTAACTGGAGAAAGATTTGGGAAGTGAAGGCTGCAGAATCGAGAGAAAAAAGGCACAGCTGTAGACAAGCTTCACTGTGTGTGTAAGCTGAGTTCAGCCTGTGTGTGTGAGGCGCAGCAAGAGGCTGCTTACGGCTCTGGATTGAAAGTACAGCACTAGGAGAGTGCAGAATGCAGAGCAGAGTTTTGGGAGCTCCGTGTGTGTGTGTGTGTGAGTGTACAGCGCTGGGTGTGTGTGTGAAGGCCTGATGCGGTACCAGAAAATAAATAAATAAGATAAATAAGAGCTTTAAAAAGTTGCAACTCGTATATGTAAATTACACTGCAGTGCTAAAATTAATGTTTGGAGCTACGCAAAATTCAAATTCTGCAACCCTGTTCTGATCAGTCTTTGAACAGAACACCACCAGTTAATAAATAAAAGGTTTTTAAAGTAACATATGTATATGTGTATACATATATATACATAAGTAGTGTACAAGCGTGATAATCATTTGTGTGCGGGGCAGCATGTGAGTGACCCCGATCTGGGGGTTAAGTGACCTGGAGATGAAAAAAGAAAAAAAAAAACAATAAGAAATGCAAGTAAGGTTGTATATGACAGCTTTATTTCAGAAATATATGGATATACATATATATAAAGTCAGATAAGCTGCTAAACAGTAAAATCAAAACAGATCTGCAGAAAATAAATATATAAACTATTCCTCAGAGTGCTCTCAAAAAATTGCAATTGGATTTGCTCTAATGTTACATAAGTCCTGCTTAAAAGCATAGTGAGCAATAAATTCTGAAAATAACCAGTGCAGTGTTAAATAAATTCTGTGCTTAAAATATTATATATATAGAGAGAGAGAGAGAATAAATAAGTGACGAACTGACTTACTTTAAAAAAAAAAAGACTGTGACAAACAAAGAATGTCGTCTGTGCCATGTGAATGAGTGGATGCGTGTCTTCTTGCATGAGCTGCTTTCGCTGGATCTTCTGAATGACTCAGTTTTTAATAGAGGGAGCAGCTGCTTGAGAAACAGGGTGCGGTCCATGTTTTTACTAGACGGTTATTTAGTTCGAGAGACTGTGGAAACAATAGAAAAAGAATTTATCGTTAGTGTGAGGACAAGAAAATCCTTTAAAATACAAAAGTTGTATGGTCGTGGTTATAAAGGAAGTATTTTGTCTGATTATGGGCCGTGGAGTCAGCTGGACTCCCTCGCTCTCACAGTTTTCCTGTGTAACATGCAGTTTTAAGCAATTTGTGACTTTAGAAAGGATATTTTTCGGTGTTTTGGACGTACCTTAAGGCTTCTGGTTAGGGTATTCAGGAGATCCTTCCTCTCGGACAGATCTAGTGAGAATGACTGGAGTTTCAGCCTGGGGACCTGACTCCACCCACTTTTACACACAGGAGTCCCGCAGTCTAAAAATAGCACAGGGTGCTGCGAAAAGCAGCTCTGAACCTCTCAGGATCATCTTTATGAAAACCATAAAATTAACAAATAATCAGTCAGGAAATAAAATATTTGTTAAATCTTGCTATAAAACAAAATCCAATAATTGTCTTACCTCAACTTTAAGAACCATTAACGTTAATGGCTGGATTTTGGGACGCTGAATAATGAAAAAACAGATAAACTAAGTATTATTTCCTGTAACCTGGCTAGAAACTGTACTAGGCTGTTTTGAGTTAAAAACTGGTAGTTATTTTCCCAAAATAAAATAGATAAATAAAAAATGAAAGGAGGGATCTTGCATTTGGGATAGATTGTGCCTAAAGTTTAAAACCTGTGTAGAACCGATTTGACGAGTCAGAAAAATTGTGCATAGGAAATAGTCTAGATTTACCTTTGAGTCAATAAAGTTGACTAAATATTAGAAACCTTCGTTGATTTTGATTTGTAAAAGAGAAAGTTCTGTCCTTTCAACTCAATCAACATATTTAAGGAAAACGTTTGCTGTGCATTGTGGAGGCATGAACTTTACTGGGTGGGCCTGTCACAACCAGCTGCAAAGAATGTTTGGCTCTGACTTCTATACAAAGAGAACCTGGAAGCCCTCACCAAAAACTGTGACTTATAACATCAAGACGGGGAGCACTACAAGATGGACAAAGAGGCAGAAACTTATTTGCCCTGCTGCTGATGAAACAAAGTACAAAAGGGGGAGCATGTGTGCTAACATGTGAACTTCAATCAATGACGGTGGTCATCCTGGACTTACAAAGAGAGGCTCAAAAGAGACTGTTTCCTATGGTTACACCCAGTAAAAGAGTGCTTGCTGCAGTCAGGTAATGAACAAGGCTTTTTGGCAACAACCAGTTGAATTGATGAAATGTCAGAACTGTGGAAAATTTACTAAACTACTGTAGAACATAGTTAACTGAGAAAGTTAGCCTAAAAAAAGATAATAATAATATCAATAAATAAATAAATAATAGGATTAGTAACCTGGATTTCAGCCCAACTCATCATTGGACGTCAATATAATCTTTATTGTCTTAGGATTCTCAGCTGCAGCGGACATGCAGTAAAGCCTTATTTTCTTTTCAAAAAGTCATTCATCGGCGTCATCACTTATCTTCATTAGTTAAGGAAACGGTGTCTATTTATAAGTCTAGGAGAACGCTTTAGGCTTCAACAGTTCTCTCCTTCGAGCAAACATGCGCAAATTTCCGGATAGTTTATAGCAACGTTCCATCCCATTCCATTCATTGCATAAAAATAAACATTAAATGAATAATTTGGCATCCAGCTGACTAAATGATTCATGGAACATCTCATCCGAGACAACAGTGTTGTTTCAGCTCCGTTGAGTTTCCCAACAGATCTAGCCAAACCTAGCTGATCCTATATTTTTCTATCAGCTGTAAGTTCTAACGTAGAAAATAATGTCACAAAAATATTGAATAATTGTACCCCTCATTCGATAAAAATTATGTTCACATTTTTATCTTGTGAAATCTTTAACATAATATTTTTAAATGGCCGTTTTGACGACAATTGGCTAAAAAGTCTTTAAGATTATCATCACAGGATGGCATGATAAATAAGTAAATAACATAAATAAATAAATAGACAAAAATAAGAGAGAAAAAGCAAAATTAATTAAATGAAACGTAATAGTGATAAAACGTTAAATTGATCTAAAATCTGTCATTCAGCGCCACTGGAAAAAGGAAGAGGATAGGGGAGTATTTTTTAGCACAAATCACGTTATTGATTTAGCAATGCAGCTTAATTTCAGATGCTTTAAGGATGATACTAACTTGTGTTATAGATGGAGGAGTAGCACAGAAACACTTCTCGATGAGGAGATAAGGAAAAAAAACTGCTGATTACCAATACTATGCACAAACAAACCTGTAACTGCAGTTTCGTTATTTATGAATTAACCTTAAGTAGTGAATTAATTCTTAGGATTTCTTGTGCGAGTAGTGTTCCTAAAAAAGAAAGAAAGAAAGAAAGAAAGAAGGTAAGAAAGACAGGTAGTTTAGGTAAGGGACAACCTGAAACTATTTGGTTGAATTGATAGTAAAAGTGGTTGTCCTAATTTCTAATTGGAGAGATCACACCGCAACATGAGTTTAGAACGGCAGTTATGGGAAGTTTTGTTGGATTAATTTGATTACACGCTTTAGGTCTTGTTTTTTTCTTTCCACTGATTTAGCGTTAGGTTAAGTGTTTTCACACTTTCGCTTCAGTCTGACATTTGCTTGGTGTGTGAGGGCACAGAGACGTGTATGGACCGTGTGTTTGACTGTGTTTGTCTTGTTTGTTTGTTTATTTATCTATATGGGCGTGGCTGAGCCTTGAGAAACATCAACAAAGCCATTGGGCTATTCTGAGTAAATTGACCAATTCAAATTCAGGATCCTGAAACAATTTGGTTATAACCTCTAATTAATGAAGGACATCTTAAGAATTCATTGTACAAGGCATCATCTCCAGTGTTGCTGGAACTGTTATAAAACCCATGCATGGTTGTATATTTTAGTTTGATCATTTATACTCATTGAATTATTGTTGTTTGCTTTATGTTTTAATTTCTTTGCAATTTTTTCTCTGTGACACAGGTGGAGATGCTGGTGGCAAAATGGATCCCACACATTTCTTTCTCCCACACACATTCTTACTCTCTCCCTCTCTCTCTGTGTATGTGCATGTGTATGTGTTTGTGTGTCTGTGTGTCCATGTCGTGATGTCACTGTACCTTTAATTGCGCTTGCTGTTCGTAACTGTATGTGTCTGATGTTGAAGGTATCAGAGGCTAGGGTCAGTAAGAGCTAGGACATTTTTGTGCATAACCTCTAATCCCTAGGCGATCGGTCCGGGGAACTTCTGGTCCGGCCGGAGTGTGAATCTTCCTACCAACTATCTGCCAAAGCTCAATTGGACTGCACAAGTCGAGAAAGCCTTCATTGGACCAAAACTACACACACGAAGAGGCTTCGTCTTCGGTGCCAGGCGTCTGGGTCCTGCTAAAAGTCACCAAAAGGAAGTGGACGGAACCGAGGTGGACCGGGCCATACAGGATCACGGAGAGGACATCACACGCTGTCCGGCTGGACGGGAGGAGCCTAACCTGGAAGAGAAGCAGCTGACATCTGCCTAACCAGAGAAAGGATCCAAAAACCAGGAAGAGAAGTAGCTGACTGCAGTAGCGTGCCAAGCTGCCACCACATCCTGCAGGACGAGAATCATGACATCATCACCCCCTGCAGCTGCCTGGAGCCAGTGAAGGGTCCTCAACAGGGGGAAGAAGTAGCCACCCTATGAACATTCTACAAGGGTTGTATTTAACACCCTCATTTATTTTACAAGGGTAATATTTTACACCCTCCACCTGCTGACCCAATTATCCAGATGCCCTTGTTACTAGCCAATCCTAACATCTATTTGGGAGGGGAACTCTCTGATGATAGTGATGACTCTCATGATGAAGAAGATGTTGTTAGAGTGTGAGAATGTTCAGTGATTTATGTAACCATCCCTTCACCAGTTCATTTTTATGATTTTTTTGTTTGTTTTGTTTTATTTTTTGTTGATCATTGATGTCCTAGGCATGCACACTCTATGCCAACAGGTGTTCGCCCCAAAATTGAGATATGACAAATGGGGGGACATGGGGGAATTTTCCCTATAAACATATGATAATTAGGGTTTTTCGCCCTCATATGGAGTTGCATGCGATCCATACATGTTGTAACATGTTCAGTTGAAAGTATGATCATGTTTTTTGTATTAGTTTACTGCTAGAAAGATGAGTAAATGTAATCTGATTGGTTGTTTGTATTGGTATTTTAAAAAAAAAAAACTTTGCTTATTGGATTCTTTTTGATGGAATTTGGTGTTATTGTTTTGATTTCTTATATCTTTATTGAACTCTTAAAAGAGTTCAAAAGGGGGATTGAAAATATATATCTCTCATATAAGCTCTTTCATATATTATTATAAGCTCTTTTATATGATTAAATATGTATCTCTCACTTTTGCCCCTTATATATTATCATAAATACATTATTATATGCCTTTTCATGGAATCTTGTTATAATATCAAAGACCTCTCTGTGCCTTTTCTGCTCAAGCTGAACAGCTGCATAAGGGAGTGAAAGCGTTCCTTCCTTCAGTTCCTCAATACAAGAACAACTGTCTTTGTTAGCAAAGGATGTTGCAGGATGTGTCCTGATCATCTCAAGGTTGCATGTCCTTGGGATGAATTGGTCTTTCATTAACAAGGCTATTAGCTGACGTGCGTCTGCAGGTGCAGATGGCAGAATTACGTGTGTGTATGGCAAACTACGTATGTAACATTCCTGTAATCTTCAATAAAAATCAGCCGTTTTCAGCAGAACGGCGAGAGTCTGTCCGAAGCATCTGGCAAGAGCAGGTCGCGGGACTTGCTGCAGAGACTCTCCCCCTCATGAGCGGCGAAACAGTGAATGGACTTCTGATCATTTGTCTCCTCGTTCTGTCAACTTAAAAGGTGTTTAACTCCATCTACTCCGTACCCGTGCTTGGTCTAACGGAAGAGAGACCAACAGTATCAGTATTTTTTCTGTGACTGCATTGAGTGGACCACTAAAGTATCGTTATTTTTTTGTGTGACTGCATTGAGTGGGCCACTAAAGTATCGTTATTTTTCTGTGTGACCGCGTTGAGTGGACCGCTAAAGTATTGTAATTTTCTGTGTGACTGCGTTGAGTGGACCACTAAAGTATCAGTATTTTTTCTGTGACTGCATTGAGTGGGCCACTAAAGTATAGTTATTTTTCTGTGTGACCGCGTTGAGTGGACCGCTAAAGTATTGTAATTTTCTGTGTGACTGCGTTGAGTGGACCACTAAAGTATCAGTATTTTTTCTGTGACTGCGTTGAGTGGACCACTAAAGTATTGTTATTTTTCTGTGTGACTGCGTTAAGTGGGCAACTAAATTATCGTTATTTTTGTGTGTGACTGCGTTGAGTAGGCCACTAAAGGATTATTATATTTTTTTGTGTGACTGCATTGAGTGGACCACTAAAATATCGTTTTTTTTTTTGTGTGACTGCATTGAGTAGGCCACTAAAGGATTATTATATTTTTTTGTGTGACTGCATTGAGTGGACCACTAAAATATCGTTATTTTTTTGTGTGACTGCATTGAGTAGGCCACTAAAGGATTATTATATTTTTTTGTGTGACTGCGTTGAGTGGGCCACTAAAGTATCGTTATTTTTTGTGTGACTGCGTTGAGTGGACCAATAAAGTATCAGTATTTTTCTGTGTGACTGCGTTGAGTGGACCACTAAAGTATCAGTATTTTTTCTGTGACTGCATTGAGTGGACCACTAAAGTATCCTTATTTTTTCTTGTGACTGCGTTGAGTGGGCCAATAAAGTATCGGTATTTTTCTGTGTGACTGCGTTGAGTGGACCACTAAAGTATCAGTATTTTTTGTGTGACTGCGTTGAGTGGGCCAATAAAGTATCTGTATTTTTTTGTGTTACTGCGTTGAGTGGACCACTAAAGTATCAGTATTTTTTCTGTGACTGCATTGAGTGGACCACTAAAGTATCGTTATTTTTCTGTGTGACTGCGTTGAGTAGGCCAATAAAGTATCGGTATTTTTCTGTGTGACTGCGTTGAGTGGACCACTAAAGTATCAGTATTTTTTGTGTGACTGCATTGAGTGGACCACTAAAGTATCGTTATGTTTCTGTGTGACTGCGTTGAGTGGGCCACTAAAATATCGTTATTTGTTTGTGCGACTGCGTTGAGTGGACCAATAAAGTATCGGTATTTTTCTGTGTGACTGCATTGAGTGGACCACTAAAGTATCGTTATGTTTCTGTGTGACTGCGTTGAGTGGGCCAATAAAGTATCAGTATTTTTTGTGTGACTGCATTGAGTGGACCACTAAAGTATCGTTATGTTTCTGTGTGACTGCGTTGAGTGGGCCACTAAAGTATCATTATTTTTTTTGTGTGACTGCATTGAGTGGGCCACTAAAGTATCGTTATTTTTCTGTGTGACCGCGTTGAGTGGACCGCTAAAGTATCAGTATTTTTTCTGTGACTGCATTGAGTGGACCACTAAAGTATCATTATTTTTCTGTGTGACCGCGTTTAGTGGACCGCTAAAGTATTGTAATTTTCTGTGTGACTGCATTGAGTGGACCACTAAAGTATCGTTATTTTTCTGTGTGACTGCGTTGAGTAGGCCACTAAAGTATCGTCATTTTTCTGTGTGACTGCGTTGAGTAGGCCACTAAAGTATCATTAATTTTTTTGTGTGCCTGCATTGAGTGGGCCACTAAAGTATTGTTATTTTTCTGTGTGACCGCGTTGAGTGGACCGCTAAAGTATCAGTATTTTTTTGTGTGACTGCATTGAGTGGGCCACTAAAGTATCGTTATTTTTCTGTGTGACCGCGTTGAGTGGACCGCTAAAGTATTGTAATTTTCTGTGTGACTGCGTTGAGTGGACCACTAAAGTATCAGTATTTTTTCTGTGACTGCATTGAGTGGGCCACTAAAGTATCGTTATTTTTCTGTATGACCGCGTTGTGTGGACCGCTAAAGTATTGTAATTTTCTGTGTGACTGCGTTGAGTGGACCACTAAAGTATCAGTATTTTTTCTGTGACTGCGTTGAGTGGACCACTAAAGTATCAGTATTTTTTCTGTGACTGCGTTGAGTGGACCACTAAAGTATTGTTATTTTTCTGTGTGACTGTGTTAAGTGGGCAACTAAATTATCGTTATTTTTTTGTGTGACTGCGTTGAGTAGGCCACTAAAATATCGTTATTTTTTTGTGTGACTGCATTGAGTGGACCACTAAAATATCGTTATTTTTTTGTGTGACTGCATTGAGTAGGCCACTAAAGGATTATTGTATTTTTTTGTGTGACTGCGTTGAGTGGGCCACTAAAGTATCGTTATTTTTTGTGTGACTGCTTTGAGTGGACCAATAAAGTATCAGTATTTTTCTGTGTGACTGCGTTGAGTGGACCACTAAAGTATCAGTATTTTTTTCTGTGACTGCGTTGAGTGGGCCAATAAAGTATCGGTATTTTTCTGTGTGACTGCGTTGAGTGGACCACTAAAGTATCAGTATTTTTTGTGTGACTGCATTGAGTGGGCCAATAAAGTATCGGTATTTTTTTGTGTTACTGCGTTGAGGGGACCACTAAAGTATCAGTATTTTTTCTGTGACTGCATTGAGTGGACCACTAAAGTATCGTTATTTTTCTGTGTGACTGCGTTGAGTGGGCCAATAAAGTATCGGTATTTTTCTGTGTGACTGCGTTGAGTGGACCACTAAAGTATCGTTATTTTTTTGTGTGACTGCATTGAGTGGACCAATAAAGTATTGGTATTTTTTGTGTGACTGCATTGAGTGGACCACTAAAGTATCGTTATTTTTCTGTGTGACTGCGTTGAGTAGGCCACTAAAGTATCGTCATTTTTCTGTGTGACTGCGTTGAGTAGGCCACTAAAGTATCATTATTTTTTTTGTGTGACTGCATTGAGTGGGCCACTAAAGTATCGTTATTTTTCTGTGTGACCGCGTTGAGTGGACCGCTAAAGTATCAGTATTTTTTCTGTGACTGCATTGAGTGGACCACTAAAGTATCGTTATTTTTTTGTGTGACTGCATTGAGTGGGCCACTAAAGTATCGTTATTTTTCTGTGTGACCGCGTTGAGTGGACCGCTAAAGTATTGTAATTTTCTGTGTGACTGCGTTGAGTGGACCACTAAAGTATCAGTATTTTTTCTGTGACTGCATTGAGTGGGCCACTAAAGTATCGTTATTTTTCTGTGTGACCGCGTTGAGTGGACCGCTAAAGTATTGTAATTTTCTGTGTGACTGCGTTGAGTGGACCACTAAAGTATCAGTATTTTTTCTGTGACTGCGTTGAGTGGACCACTAAAGTATTGTTATTTTTCTGTGTGACTGCGTTAAGTGGGCAACTAAATTATCGTTATTTTTTTGTGTGACTGCGTTGAGTAGGCCACTAAAATATCGTTATTTTTTTGTGTGACTGCATTGAGTGGACCACTAAAATATCGTTATTTTTTTGTGTGACTGCATTGAGTAGGCCACTAAAGGATTATTGTATTTTTTTGTGTGACTGCGTTGAGTGGGCCACTAAAGTATCGTTATTTTTTGTGTGACTGCTTTGAGTGGACCAATAAAGTATCAGTATTTTTCTGTGTGACTGCGTTGAGTGGACCACTAAAGTATCAGTATTTTTTTCTGTGACTGCGTTGAGTGGGCCAATAAAGTATCGGTATTTTTCTGTGTGACTGCGTTGAGTGGACCACTAAAGTATCAGTATTTTTTGTGTGACTGCATTGAGTGGGCCAATAAAGTATCGGTATTTTTTTGTGTTACTGCGTTGAGGGGACCACTAAAGTATCAGTATTTTTTCTGTGACTGCATTGAGTGGACCACTAAAGTATCGTTATTTTTCTGTGTGACTGCGTTGAGTGGGCCAATAAAGTATCGGTATTTTTCTGTGTGACTGCGTTGAGTGGACCACTAAAGTATCGTTATTTTTTTGTGTGACTGCATTGAGTGGACCAATAAAGTATTGGTATTTTTTGTGTGACTGCATTGAGTGGACCACTAAAGTATCGTTATTTTTCTGTGTGACTGCGTTGAGTAGGCCACTAAAGTATCGTCATTTTTCTGTGTGACTGCGTTGAGTAGGCCACTAAAGTATCATTATTTTTTTTGTGTGACTGCATTGAGTGGGCCACTAAAGTATCGTTATTTTTCTGTGTGACCGCGTTGAGTGGACCGCTAAAGTATCAGTATTTTTTCTGTGACTGCATTGAGTGGACCACTAAAGTATCGTTATTTTTTTGTGTGACTGCATTGAGTGGGCCACTAAAGTATCGTTATTTTTCTGTGTGACCGCGTTGAGTGGACCGCTAAAGTATTGTAATTTTCTGTGTGACTGCGTTGAGTGGACCACTAAAGTATCAGTATTTTTTCTGTGACTGCATTGAGTGGGCCACTAAAGTATAGTTATTTTTCTGTGTGACCGCGTTGAGTGGACCGCTAAAGTATTGTAATTTTCTGTGAGACTGCGTTGAGTGGACCACTAAAGTATCAGTATTTTTTCTGTGACTGCGTTGAGTGGACCACTAAAGTATTGTTATTTTTCTGTGTGACTGCGTTAAGTGGGCAACTAAATTATCGTTATTTTTGTGTGTGACTGCGTTGAGTAGGCCACTAAAGGATTATTATATTTTTTTGTGTGACTGCATTGAGTGGACCACTAAAATATCGTTATTTTTTTGTGTGACTGCATTGAGTAGGCCACTAAAGGATTATTATATTTTTTTGTGTGACTGCGTTGAGTGGGCCACTAAAGTATCGTTATTTTTTGTGTGACTGCGTTGAGTGGACCAATAAAGTATCAGTATTTTTCTGTGTGACTGCGTTGAGTGGACCACTAAAGTATCAGTATTTTTTCTGTGACTGCATTGAGTGGACCACTAAAGTATCCTTATTTTTTCTTGTGACTGCGTTGAGTGGGCCAATAAAGTATCGGTATTTTTCTGTGTGACTGCGTTGAGTGGACCACTAAAGTATCAGTATTTTTTGTGTGACTGCGTTGAGTGGGCCAATAAAGTATCTGTATTTTTTTGTGTTACTGCGTTGAGTGGACCACTAAAGTATCAGTATTTTTTCTGTGACTGCATTGAGTGGACCACTAAAGTATCGTTATTTTTCTGTGTGACTGCGTTGAGTAGGCCAATAAAGTATCGGTATTTTTCTGTGTGACTGCGTTGAGTGGACCACTAAAGTATCAGTATTTTTTGTGTGACTGCATTGAGTGGACCACTAAAGTATCGTTATGTTTCTGTGTGACTGCGTTGAGTGGGCCACTAAAATATCGTTATTTGTTTGTGCGACTGCGTTGAGTGGACCAATAAAGTATCGGTATTTTTCTGTGTGACTGCATTGAGTGGACCACTAAAGTATCGTTATGTTTCTGTGTGACTGCGTTGAGTGGGCCAATAAAGTATCAGTATTTTTTGTGTGACTGCATTGAGTGGACCACTAAAGTATCGTTATGTTTCTGTGTGACTGCGTTGAGTGGGCCACTAAAGTATCGTTATTTTTTTTGTGTGACTGTGTTGAGTGGACCAATAAAGTATCGATATTTTTCTGTGTGACTGCGCTGAGTAGGCCACTAAAGGAGAGTTATTTTATGTGTGTGACTGCGTTGAGTGGACCACTAAAGTATCGTTATTTTTCTGTGTGACTGCGTTGAGTAGGCCACTAAAGTATTGGCATTTTTTGTGTGACTGCGTTGAGTGGGCCACTAAAGTATTGGTATTTTTTGTGTGACTGCGTTGAGTGGACCAATAAAGTATCGTTTAGGGATGAGCGAGTACACCACTATCTGTATCTGTATCTGTTCAACCAACTAAATTATCTGTATCTGTACTTGGAATGGGCGTGGTATAACCCAGAAGTGGGCGTGGTTTACATCCATATATTATTTTAAGTCTGACATTGATATGGATTGATCAGAAGTTGCTATGTGTATTGTTTATTTGAAAACTATTTACAGAGCAGCCTCAGAATTGAGATTTAATATTTTTGATCACAATAGTAAAGGAACTATTACAGAACAAGTTTTTCAATAAAATCAGAACACTAATATTTAAGTGCATGGATTAATACATCTGAACTCATGCAGTAGGAACTAGGAAATATGATATGCTAGAACCAGACACAACTTTATATATATTTTGTAATTTTAATTTGATTAAACTGATTTTTTTTCTTAAAGTTCTTGGCATTTTCCCACACAAAGTTAAACAAAACAATGTTGATTAAGGTGTGTGTGTGTGTGTGTGTGTGTGTGTGTGTGTGTGTGTGTGTGTGTGTGTGTGTGTGTGTGTGTGTGTGAGAGAGAGAGAGAGAGAGAGAGAGAGAGAGAGAGAGAGAGAGAGAGAGAGAGAGAGAGAGAGAGAGAGAGAGAGAGAGAGGAGTTAAAAAAAAAACAACTACCGGAGCGGAGGTAGTGACACAGCACGTCAGCTCTGTCTTGTCAAAAGCACCATGTAAGTTACGAAAAAAGTCACTTTAAATTTTCAACCGAAAAAGAGGCGAGCTGGAGAAAACCTAGGGAAAACTGAAGAAACGTGAGCAACAGTGAAGCAATCACAGCGAGATCCGTTACTGTGTGTGTGTGTGCGTGGATGAGTCGAACGGACTGCGCTCCCGGCCGCCTGCAGTTTTGTGTGTAGGAAGGGGCGGGCGCTCTATGTGACTGGCCAGTCACAGAGCGTGAAGACAGTCAGTTACCCAATGAGGATTTTCCTTCAGCACGATTACGGATATTTACAAGTTTTACTTGTTTCATGCTCGTATTCGTCAAAAATGCTTTATCCGTACCGGAAACTCGTCTGAAACGAGTACCCGGCTCATCCCTAGTATCGTTATTTTTCTGTGTGACTCCGTTGAGTGGGCCACTAAAGTATCGGTATTTTTTGTGTGACTGCGTTGAGTGGTCCACTAAAGTATCATTATTTTTCTGTGTGACTGCGTTGAGTAAGCCACTAAAGTATCGTTATTTTTTGTCTGACTGCGTAGAGTGGGCCACTAAAGTATCGGTATTTTTTGTGTGACTGCATTGAGTGGACCACTAAAGTATCGTTATTTTTTTGTGTGACTGCATTGAGTGGACCACTAAAGTATTGTTATTTTTCTGTGTGACTGCATTGAGTAGGCCACTAAAGGATTATTTTATGTCTGTGACTGTGTTGAGTGGGCCACTAAAGTATCGGTATTTTTTTGTGACTGCATTGAGTGGACCACTAAAGTATCGTTATTTTTTTGTGTGACTGCGTTGAGTGGACCACTAAAGCATCATTATTTTTTTGTGTGACTGCGTTGAGTGGTCCACTAAAGTATTGTTATTTTTCTGTGTGACTGCATTGAGTAGGCCACTAAAGGATTATTTTATGTCTGTGACTGTGTTGAGTGGGCCACTAAAGTATCGTTATTTTTCTGTGTGACTGCGTTGAGTAGGCCACTAAAGGAGAGTTATTTTATGTGTGTGACTGCGTTGAGTGGACCACTAAAGTATCGTTGTTTTTTTGTGTGACTGCATTGAGTGGACCACTAAAGTATTGTTATTTTTCTGTGTGACTGCGTTGGGTGGGCCACTAAAGTATCGTTATTTTTCTGTGTGACTGCGTTGAGTAGGCCACTAAAGTATCATTATTTTTTTTGTGTGACTGCATTGAGTGGACCACTAAAGGATTGTTATTTTTTGTGTGTGACCATGTTGAGTGAAAATATGTTGGTGTTCCAGGGTGAATAGCTAAATTGTGCCCTGACTGTGTGAGTACCACTGTGTCTTTGACAGGTGGGAAACAGCCAACTGGACTGATCACAAAAGCCTGGATGAGTTTTTATTCAAAAACATCGTGGTGCTGGACCTCTTCAAGTTTTCCTCATTACTACAACTGAAATTCGTTCTACAATACCTACGGAAGATATCCGTCATAAACTGCAAGGTACAAACAAGACAACAATGGTTGGTGGTAACCACAGAAACAGTTAAGCCAAAACATGGGTGAAGGTATTCATCTATCCAAGATTATCTGCTTCTCGTTCAACAAGGTCCTTAATTCAGTTTAGTGCAGAGGACCAAGCATTTAGACTTTAGTAAGATCTTTATACATGTGAGTGTGTTCTACATCTTTATACATGCTGGTTCAAAAATCACCTCTTCTCCCCTCCGAGGGTCGAGGTCGTCACAACCTTACACCCTCTGGCTGAGAATACCTCCACCAAGACAGAAATAAACAGGACAGGTACAGTTGTAGCAGTGGGGGGTGTAGATAATAAAAGTGTCAAATTGAAACAGTGGAGCCTTCAGATTCATTTCCACCCTTGCCTTGGCATCTGTCCTATTGCCAAGCAACCATGAAATTAAAACCAATGTGCGTACCAAACGGGGATAATAGACGTACCGTTACAACCCAAGTATTTATTCTCTCATTTGGGAAACATTCTCAGTTTGTTAAGATAATCTTGCTGGGCAAACAAATCCAGTACTCATGTACTTTATATGGGGACTTCTAGAGCCCTATAACTCCTCAAGGCTCTTTACAACACACACACATTTACACCCTGGTGGTGATGAGCTGCCCTGGAGTGCACTGACAGAGGTGATTTGAGGAAACTCTTCCTGCAAGTCTACAAGCTTTCCTCTCTGCTCTTAAAGAAGCATGCTGAAGGAAACCAGAAGGGATCAGTGGTTGTCTTTGTGCCCTCTAGACTACTGTGGAGAACTTTGCAGGTCGCTTATCATTCATCACCAAGGTGAAAGCTAGGGATTGGAGCAGGAACATGTTTGTTTATATAAAAAAACAGAGACTGATGAACAGACACCAGACACACCTGGAGCACCTGTCCCCTATTGAAGGAGTCTCCAGCAGCTGTCTGTCTGGAATCTGGTTGTGTTTGTCACGGTGTAGGAGGTGGAGATGATGGACCATGTGTGGTTGAGCTGAGCAGGAGGTAAAAATGCAGGCTTCGGATAAAGTAAAAATGATTTAATGGCAAGATGGGATGAACAGAAACACCAGCAGACAACAACAAGGAACTGACAAAGGACAGGGGCAAAACAGGTGGTTTAAATACAGAGGGCTAATTAGGGAAACATGGGCAGGTAAACGAGGGACAGGTGAGAACAATAAGGGTAATCATGGCAGGAGAGGAACACAGTCAGGTGGGCAGGGGCAGATCGTGACAGTGTTGAGCTTTTCGTTCTCATTCTACAAAACTCCTTTGTAAGATGTGACCTCCATCTTCAGGTGTATGTGATGCCCTGCCAAACGTCCCAGCTGCTGGTGAACCTGCAGTACTTGGACCTGTCCAACAACCTGCTGACTGACCTGACTCTAGCAGAAACGCTCTGTGACAAGAGCTCCACTCTGGAGGATCTCAGAGTTTTAAACATCAGCAAAAATCCTCTGAGGGTGAAGCCAAGAAACAAAGTCAAATCTTTGTCATTTACTGGTCTGAGATTTGAAGGTCTGTCTGTTTCTGTCCAGTCTTTGTCCAAGATGAACCGACTGGTAGCAAAGCTCACCAAACTGACCCACCTGGACATCAGTGGAACTGGATATAGCTCCATGCCTTCAAACTGCTCCTGGCCCTCCTCCCTGAGATACCTGAACATCTCTGGGGCTAAACTTACCAACACCAGTCACTGTTTGCACACAAACCTGGAGGTACAGCACCCATAGAAACATTCCAGCTGAGGTGACATTTTAAAACACGTCTCTGCTTCATTGTTTCCAGGTGTTGGATCTGAGCTTTAATGACCTTAAAAGCTTCAGCATGGACCTGCCGGTACTGAGAGAGCTCCACCTCTCTGGGAACAAGCTCCTGAGGTTACCATCTGGGCAGCACTTCCCCAGCCTACAGACTCTCTCCATACAAGTGAGGAACAATCTCAGATCTCTGTCAGCTCACCTGTTACCTACGTGACCCCTTCTGGTTTGTTTTACAGTCCAACACCCTGAACTGGTTCAGTTACTCAGACCTCCAGTCATTCAGGCGTCTTGAAGACCTCCGAGCAGGTCAGAACAAGTTAATCTGCTCCTGTGACTTTGTCCCCTTCCTTCAATCCCAATTGAGAGGAGAGGCAGGCATACAGCTAAGCGACAGGGAGGACAGCTACGTCTGTGACTCCCCTCTCTACCTGCAGGGGGCGGTAGTGAGTGGAGTCCGCCTCTCTGTCGTTGAGTGCCACCAGGTTGTATTTGTCTCTGTGAGCTGTGGGCTTGCTCTGTTTGTCGGGATGCTGGGGTCCGCTCTGCTTTGGCGCCTCCATGCCTTCTGGTACCTAAAAATGATCTGGACTTGGCTCAAGGCCAAGAGGAGCTCTCAGAAACGCCGGCGTCAGAAAGACACCGAGGACACAGAAGCGCTGCTGTGCTTCGACGCTTTTGTTTCCTACAGTGAACGAGATGCTGGCTGGGTGGAAAACTACATGGTGCCCGAGCTGGAGGAGCCAAGGTCAGTGTTTGTGTGTGAGGATGGTTCGCTCTAACCCTTTCCGTTTTAATTACAGCTTCCCTGTGTACTAGTTTAGCTAAAAACACAAAGTTTATTTATTTACATTACTGTTTTGTCCTTCAGATGAAATCACATTGCTGAGTCAAAAGCTTTAACTCACTTCTTTCTTCCTTCACAGGCTCCGCCCCCTTTTGGGGAAAAATCAACTGTAAGAAACAAAGTGTGTAAATATGTTTAAAAGCTGCTTTCTGATGTTTTTCCCATCAGATTTTACGTTCTGTAGTGATTAAAACCCATCTGGATTATTAGGGTCGTTGTTGGCTCCGCCCACAAGCAGGATGTTTTTGTCATATTTCTAAAAGCTGAGAACCATATGAGATGACAATATTGTGTGGCTTTAGTACAGACCTTCAGTAGATCAACAGATCTATAATCTGGTTTCATGGTTCCACTCTTACAGCAAAGAAGACTCTGGCATTCCCGGATCCTCCCACTCGCTGACCCTGTGTCTCCACAAACGGGACTTCCTTCCTGGACGCTGGATTATGGACAACATCATGAGTGCCATCGAGCGCAGCCGACGGACCATCTTCGTTCTCTCTGAGAACTTTGTCCAGTCCGACTGGTGCCGCTACGAGCTGGATTTCTCCCACTTTTGGCTCTTCGACGCCGGTGGAGACGCCGCCATCTTGATCCTGCTGGAGCCACTGTCCAAGGACGACGTTCCCAAACGCTTCTGCAAACTTCGTAAACTCATGAGCTCCACCACCTACCTTGAGTGGCCTCAGGAGGAGGAGAGGAGGCCGGAGTTCTGGAGGAGTCTGCGCGAGGCTCTGAGAGGAGAAAACGAGTGAAAATAAAAAAGGAAAGCTGTCAAAAGTCAGAATATCGATTACAGAAAATACGATTTTAAAAGGCTGTTTAGCTCAAAGTGGGGCTAAAACCTGAACTATTGCAGAATCAGATTCTTATTTTTTTTTCAGTTATCAAAGGAACTTTTATCTGAAAATTGTATTGTTTTTATATATTTTTATACTTATTTTAGAGTTTTTATTTCTTCCATCTGTATTTACTTTTCACAAAACCGTCTTTCAATTTTTTCCTCTTTCAGTTCTTTATTATTATTATTATTGTTATTATTAATAAACAGTTTTGCTGTCTTCTCTTGTAGCTTCTTTTTCCCCGTCATCTGAGGTTCATGTGTTTTTACATTTCTGTTGTCTGGATTGAGTTTTAATTTAGCTAATTTCAGACTATATGTATTAATAATGTTTTTTTTCTCTGATGTTTAATTGATGTTTAGAATCATTCAAAAGCAAATCCACAGGTGGTAGCAAGGACTTAATGTCCCACTTCTTCTTCCTGTAACTAATACACTGGCAGAAGATCTGAAAGTGTTTTAGTTCAGATTTAAGAAAAAAAATCATAATAATAATAAACTATTAAATGCAGGAACATCCACATGTGTCTGTGTGTGTTTGTGTGTGGAAGAGGGTGATGTCTTTTATCACAAGTAGTCATAATCATTTATTTTTTTCATATCTTTCAATATTAAGTATTAATAATGAAACTAAAATAATTTCAGGGCAGATTATGGTCAGACTGGGGCCAACAATAATTTTATAGATTCATAATAAACTCTTCCTTATGTCGTGTAAAGGATATAATCTACAAACAGTAAAATAAACTGATGTTGATTAATTAGTCATTTACAGACCAATCAAAAAATTTCTTCTAAGACCAGATATTTAGTTGGACTGTAATGTCATAAAATGGTCACATGGTGAAGCTGTTCGTCCATTTATTTCCTTCTGATTCACCTGAAGGTTATTTGTCACCACATGGGGGCGTTACTGTGACCAAAGTGCTTCTAACTGAACATTAAACACAGAAATGTTCATTCTGTCAGAAATAATCTGTTTATTATTCATTCTAAACCAGATCTTTGATTTACACGGATCACATTACGCACCATCGTGAAAACCCAAGACCTCTAACCCAGATGTCTGAGCTGCAGACAGTCTGTGTTTAAACTCAGCATCATATCATAGATCAGCAGGATTAATCTGGTTTTAGTCATTCTGACTCACCTTGCCCCTCCCTGCCAGGTGAAGGGCCAGGAAGCAGCAAGTCTCCAGCTAGATGTTTGTTTTCCATTGATGGTCTGATTCGGAAAAGGGTAGAATGCCTTCTCCGGGTCAGGGATGAGGTCCTGCCCCAAGTGGAGGAGTTTAAGTATCTCGGGGTCTTGCTCTCGAGTGAGTGATGAGATCGATAGGCGGATTGGTGCTGCATCTGCAGTGATGCGGGTGTTGTACCGGCCTGTCGTGGTGAAGAGAGCTGAGTCAGAAGGCGAAGCTCTCGATTTACCGGTCGATCTACGTTCCTAACCTCACCTATGGTCATCAGCTTTGGGTAGTGACCGAAAGAACGAGATTGCAGATACAAGCGGCCAAAATGAGTTTTCTCTGCAGGGTGGCTGGGCTCTCCCTTAGAGATAGGGTGAGAAGCTCTGTCATCCGGGAGGGACTCGGAGTAGAGCCGCTGTTCCTCCACATCGAGAGGAGTCAGTTGAGGTGGCTTGGGGATCTGGTCAGGATGCCTCCTGGACGTCTCCCTGGTGAGGTTATCTGGGCACGTCCAACCAGGAGGAGACCTAAAGGTAGACCCAGGACACGGTGGAGGGACTATGTCTCTCACCTGGCCAGGAAACACCTTGGGATTCCCCCAGAGGAGCTGGCCCAAGTGGCTGGGGAGAGGGAAGTCTGGAACTCTGGACTTAGGCTACTGCCCCCGCGACCTGACTCCGGGTAAGCGGATGAAAATGGATGGATGGTCTGTTTAAAACTAAAGCATCATATATTAGCCATAAGATGGCAACTAGACTGAATGTTACATACGCTCCCCTATTTAGCCACCAGATGCCCTCAGCAGCTCCCTCCTCACCTGGTTCACTCACCCAGCTGTTTCCACTCAGTAATCATCCGGGCTACAGATAAAAGGCTCTCATCAGCATTCAGTCAGGGAGAAGGTCCTGGATAGTATTGACTCGGAGGAGTTGGTACTATTCTCTTCTCTTGGTGTGTTTGGCGGTTAAACTTAGAATCTCTCTCGTGTAACTTTGGTATTCGACGTGTTTTGGATTTAGGATTAGACCTTTTGGTAATTTGACTTCGGACCGGTTTTGGACATTGTATTTGGATCCCCCTTGAACTTTCCTGCTTATCAGGACTGCTCTTCTTATTAGTACGTTTCTGTCAGTTAATCCCCAACCCCTTCTGGGTTGGCGTTTTCCGTTCTCCCTTTTTGTAGATATCTATATACAAAAATAAAGGAGCTAATATTATTATTGTTGTAAATACCCTTTTGTAATAAAATCCCTGCAACACAGCACTTTGTTTTTATTTCACCCACTCACCCATTTTATTACTCCCCCTATCTTATCACTCCTAGAGAGCCGGGGACGTAATACTGAAGTATAACCACTTTCTCAGGTACACTACACCTCTCTGGTACCAGGCTGGACCTACTACCTTCAGAACCTCCTCAGTTCTTGGTGTCACAGATCCACCCAGGTGATGTAAAGGTTCCTCAGAGGTTCTGGTCCAGCCTGACATGACAGCATCAACTCCATCCATGATGAGAATGTTCCCCTACATCCCAAAGGTTCTGGACTAGACTGAGATCTGGTGAATGTGGAGGCCGTTGGGAGGCCACTGACCTCATGGTCATGTTCTAGAAACCAGTTAGAGATGGTCTGAGCTCACATGGTGCTGGAGTAGCCATCAGAAGATGGGTAAGAATTAGGCTGTGGCTGAAATCCAGACTCATCCAACCAGGAAAGGTTTTCCAGTCTGTTCTGGCCCACTTCTGGTGATCCTGTGTGGATCGTAGCCTCAGAGACTTGTTCTTAGCTGACAGGAGAGACACCTGGTGTGGTCTTCTGCAGACCTTGGTGGGAACCAGAACTGTTTACTTTCTCTATAGAACCAGTCTGGCCAGTCTCCGCAGAGACGGACTGGAAGAGGGATAATGGGAGTGATCCTAATAAAACAACATGAATCATCCTCAAACCTGTTTGTGTAGAACGTGTGAAAACAACTTCCCACCAACAGGAGCCACAGTTAGGAGTTACAGCAGCTGTAGCCTGCTCTGTAGATGATGACAGCAGGATTGTGGAGAACAAAGAACTTACCTAGATCCGACTATGAAATTACATTTAAAAACAAATTAACCAGAAATAAAATAAAAAACAAGTGACAGAATAGAAAAGGTAACTTTTCTACTGGTTAAAAAGTTTTTATTGATCAGGTTGTTAAAAATTAAAGATATTGGCCCGAGGCAAAATTCCTTTCAATGGCGTGTGTAAAGAAGTAATAACACTCAGATGAAAAAAGTTTTGGATTTTTTAAAGGAAAATCTGATGTTTTTGACTAGACTAAAACAGAAACTAGCTTCCGGTCTAAGCCCTGGGCAGCTGGTGACGTTTAAGTAGGAGGTCTGCTCACACAGCCATAGTAAACAATCGTCAACTCTGGTGTTTCTGCGTTAACGTTATAGCAAAGAACAATGTGTAATCTATCAGATGTAGCTTTGGAAGACTCTGCTAGTTAGTCAGATTCGTTTTTTTTCTGGGATATGGCGACGAGAATGGATACTGGATTACTCGAGAAGTTCAACCGATATAACTGTGGAAAATATTTAACCGATAGCTTACCGGAATGAATCTTCCTGATGCTGGAGTAGCTACTGAGGTTTGACTCGTTGTTTGCACTAATCCAGGACCAGCAGAGCCTCAGAGCTCATATTTTAGATTGTATATATGTGTGTGTGTGTCGTAGCTTTCCCAAATGACTTGTTTTTTCCTTACCGGAGCTAACACGGTTAGCAGTGTTGCTGCAGTCATGCTAACGGGACTCTGGAGTCCAAAAGTACTGGTGTGGTTCCAGATGGATTTATAGATGTAGGTTATTATTTTAGATCAGACCTATGCTGTTTAAAAATGTGTGTAGGACACGGACATGTGGCTCAGACCTTTTGCTGCAGCTGTAAACGCAATTTTCTGTAATAATTAAGAGCATGAAAGTTTAAAAAAGCTTCTATTCATAATGTACTAGCGGAAGCAGCTTCCTTGTTTTACGTGTTTGTGTGACATATGCGAAACACAGCTGTGCTGTTAATGTTGAGGCAGCTGTCAATTTAGCACCCCCAAGAGGTGGGACATGGAATGACATCACAGGAAGTAGGAAGTTTATGGATATTTACATGAGGTTTTATGGCTGACAGCAATCCACATGAATCTGCTTCAATCCTTGGTCTTTCAAGTTATCGTCTGTATGTATGTTTTTTATTTTTACTTCTCTCTAGTTCTATGACATTTTGTAACACCAAGGAAGTTTATTCTGTAACCTTTATAACTTGTTTATATAGATGGTAAAGTGTAGTTACACTGAATATTAATGCAGACTCTGGCCAATATCTTTAAACAGATACAGTGAAATGAATAAGCATTTTGCATTGGGATAAAAAATACAATAAAAAAGCTACAATCTGACTATAATCCATTTCTGACAGGGAAGAGTAAAATAACACTGGATCAGATGGTTTTAGGTGAGTAAAATCTAAATAAACATGATGCTTAAAGAGCAAGTCACCCCCAAATCAACTATTTTTTTCCTGATAAACTATATAAATGCGTGTCTATTCGTGCTGCAGACACGTGTAGTCAATGGTTTTGCAAGTTAGTGCATTTTAGTTAAAATTTTTATTTTCTGCCTAAAACTGTCAGTGTTCTGCCGTTGTCAGGTAAAAATTCTGCGCTGCATTTGAATTTAAATCTGCCATCTCTATTGGCTAAGAGGTACCCTAGAATGTTAGCTGGTACATCATGATGTCACAATGTCGTTGTGAGCCTGTGTGTGTGTATTTGTTAGCGGCTCCGCCCTCTCGGTCGGCTAGGCAACAGCGATTGTTGCATTTTTCAAACAGGAAGTGGGAGGTGAGTAAGAATCTGGTATGGGGTGACTTGCTCTTTAAACAGCAAAACATCAGTAGTACAGTTTACAGCCTTAGAACAGTAAAATAAAGCTGAAATCAAAGAGAACCCCACAACAACATTTTCTCCATGACAATAAAACAATAAAAATGTGATTTTCTAAACCTGCATAGCAACCATACTAAAGCTTAATTATCCAAACCTCTGATCAGTTTTCCACCGAGGTCTGGATAAAGTGTGCGAAGCATGAATATTAGAGACATAAGTGTGGAGTTAATGTTAGTATGTTAACTTGCATAATCAGTGGTCAAGCTAATCTGAGCTCAGGTAATAGTGAAACCAACAGACGGTTAAAAATACCCAACTTTTTTATAAGGCACTTATTAAAACAAGAGAAACTCAAAAAAGCAAAAACAGCAATAATCACCTGAGAATAATAAAACCCATTTGATAAAAAATATAAAGGTCACTCTTAAAAAGATTTTATCTCCAGAGACGTTCTGGTAAAAATAAAGAAGGGTTTGGTATGTAATTCCAGATAAGGGCCATGAGTTGGTGCCTGACATATCAGCTACATCTGTCCCTAGTGAGACCGGGGACATTGCAACTGCTGACAGATCTGTCCTTAGTAGAAAATGTGGACAAATCATTATTTCTGGCAACATGGAGCACAAATGAACCTGAACAAGGGACAAGCTGGAACTCTAACCGTTACACTTAAAGACACAATGTGTAGTTTTTATCGTTACTCTATGGAAATTTCCCTCGAAATGTTCAAAACGAATTAAATGATGCGCAGTTGTTGAAAAATATTGGCAGCTTTGTAGCATATAACCGTAAAAACCGGGTCTAAGATACGTGGAGGTGGGTCTAAGTCTCCGGGCGACGCCGTGTTTTCTTCTACTTGAGCCCGTGAGGACAAATGCATTGACTGATTTGTAACAAACGGTTACAGTTTCATCATTCATCATTGATAACTGAAGCTTGGGCCTGATTGAGTCCTGAAGCAACATCAGACACAAAGGATCTACAGCAGGACAGCTGAAAAAGACCGAGTCAAGGTGGTGTAACTGTCCCGTCCAGGTCCACACCATGGTGGGAACCTAAAGGACTGGGCAGAAACAAATGTCTGCCCACCTAATGAAGTGAAGTATACAAGAAGTTCAGAGAAACTGATCAAATTTAAACAGAAGCTTTTACTCAAGGTCACTGTTGCTAAAGGTTTACAAGCTGTCGGCTCGTAGGTAGGCGTACTGGTCTGTTCCAACTCATTCTTCCTCCATTGGCTCAACCTCAAGTATCTCTTTCAGCTTCTCATTGTCTGTCACTAACTCCTTAACTCTGTCCAGAATCTGTATGTTTCCACTTGTCTTCAGATCCAAGACAAACTTTTCAAATATAGCAAGAATAGGTTGGGCGTACTCAATCACGCTGTTCTTCTCTACGAACTCGTAATAAAATCCTGCCGTGTGGAGCCCAAAAAGCTGCCCGTGAGCATCAAACACCGGAGAACCAGAAGCTCCGTGATACATGTAAGTGTGGTAAGTAGACACGTCTTCTTTATCTCCACCCATAAATATTTCTTCAATGCCTTGATCCTTTATTTGATTTATTATCTGGACAACCATCATTGTGTCCAGGTAACGAGCCAAATGGTCATTAACAGCCTGTACTCTTTTCTCAGGCTCAATGATACATGTGGAGTCTATTTTTTTCACTCCTCCTGCTGGATGACCAATAATACAAGCCTCACCATTCTCAGGCTTTGGACCAAGTTTCCCCAGAAGCCCTGGAGGTACTTTTATATTCTTTGTGTTCTTTTGTTTGTTAAGCTTTTGGCCTTCAGGTTCGAGCTCAAGTACAGCATAGTCCAGCTCGGTATCAAAGTTTATCAGCGACTTTACAATAAAGTGGAAGTAACTGATGTCTGGCTCTGGTTTTTCATAGTTAAACAGAGCATGGACTTTAATGTGCCCCTTTAGCTCGTTTCCTTTCATGCAACCTTTAAACAGATGAGCATTGGTCAGAATGAAGTTGTCAAACAGCACAAAACCAGTTCCCTGACGAACGTTTTCCACAATTACTTTACAAACTGACTTTCCCATTTCTAGCAGCGTTTTGATTCTGTGAACTTCACTGAAAGCCTGCTGAATCTTTCCAAAGTTCTCCTTCCTCAGGTTCAGTTGTTTCTGATAAGACCCTTCAGGAAACTTACACTCCATCAGTCTTTTCAAATCTGGAAACTGCTGACGCAGTAGTTCATGGATCTCCTCAATATCAATGCTACCTCGCTCTTGCATTGCTCTTTTCACACTTTTTCCACTTTGACTCATTACTTCTGACATGGATCTAGTTGACTTTTCAATACCTTGTCTTTTATTCAGTGGAAGGCAGATCTTGAATGTTTTCTGGTGGAGGTTGTCCACCTTCTGAGTGCAAAGAGTGAGGAGATTGGGGTTCTCATTATCAGACAACTCGAATTCTCCAAGAGACATGAATCGACCGTCTCGCGTCAGAGCCTCCTTCACAGTTATCCCTTTCACCCCATAAACACAAAGCTTCTTATACTGTTTGGATATTTTGCTCCTAAACAGGTCTTTGGTTTTAGTGTTAAGACCTCCCACTGTATCGATGTAGAAGACAGAGTATTTGTCTTGCGGGTGTACTTCTGCATCACGTTCCTCCAAAACCTCAACCTTTTCTGATTTGCATGATATAATCAGAGATTCACCATCAGGAACACAGGTACAAGGGAAGTGAGTGGCAAGTATTGACTCCCTATCTTCTTTACCCATCTGAATGATAATGTTCTCATCTGCACATGTTGGCATCTTCTCATGAGTACTAAGAGTGGATTTGATTGCCTCCAGCACTGTGCGTGGTTGATCACAATCAATGTAGTACTCCTTTTGGTCAGACGGACTCAATTTCACGGTGAAATGGTGTAAACGTGAGACCTGCAAGATAATAAAGTGAGACCATTTGAATATGATATGCAACAATTACAGTTTTCAGCATGCAATTGTGTTTTTCCTCACCACATAATCACCACCGTCCTCATTCTTCACTCTCAGCGGAGTGCATGTTGGAGTCTGCAAATTTAGAAAATGTTTAGATTTCCTGTAAAATCTCTGACAGAGGTCTTCAGTATCACCGGGTTATGCTAGTTTTATGACTACACGGTCAGTGGAGCTTTCATGGAGTCAGTAACCTTGAGATTTTTGCTAAGACTAGCTAAATAATATTCCTGGAATGCTATGCTAAGTGGTGCCAAACAGAAGTGGCCATACATCATTCACAACAATGCAGTTAAAATGTTCTTGCTTGGAAAAGAACAAATATAATAATATACTAATTTTGTGACATAATCAAATCCACCATGCAGTGCAATATGGTCACGTGTGTCATCAGTGCAAATTTAATAAAGATGTGAAGTAAGGCTGAGCAATCTATTGCTTTCTGATCAAAATTGCACTTTCAAAAGACTCAATCGTGATCGTCAAAGCAGCAGTTTTTGCAGCATTCCTTGTCACGTTGAGGGTTGGGGAAGTAGGACCCAAAATGCAGATACCCAGAACGACATGAGGCAGGAGTAGATGTAAACAAAAACATTCCTTTATTAGGATAACAAAACAAATAAAATAAATCCAAGCGGGCACATAGGCAAAAAAAGCCTAGAAAACCTGAAGACCTAGAAACCACGAAGGAGGGGGGACAAAACAACGCCGACACGAAACAATGAACCAACGCCACAATGAGACGCAGACAGGGTTAAATACACTGTGGCAGGATGATTGGGAGATAAGCTGCAGGAGCGTGGGGAGAGAAACCTAGTGAAATCAATTAACTAATCAGGGAGAGGAAAGTGAGCTGAGGAGGGGAAAATAACATGACCTAAGAATAAAAACAAAACCTAAAGACTAGAAGAGCAAGATAAATAACTAATGATCTAAGGAGGGAGGAGAACTAAAAAACCGGTGGGGAAAGAAACACAATAAAAGAGACTAATTAAATGAAAAGCTGGACCTATAGGAAAACTACAGAGGGGTGACTGGGGGAGACCAATGGGAGCACAGGACCTGGGGGGATACCTCGGGGGAGAACCTGGAGGGGGCTGCAGACAAGAGGACACATGAGGAACACAAGAAGACACATAAGGGGATCCTAAAGGGGGATGGAGAACACAAGGAGACACATGAGGGAGATGCTTATGCAGATCATGGCACTCCTGACTGATCCAGAATCTGTTGTCAATTGGTTTACACATACAGGGTTTTCTCCCGGTTGTAAACTAGTTACGGTGTCGGTACAAGATCTGCTCGGGTGCAAAATTGGCTCGGGGTCCGTCGACTGCCGATGATGTCTAAGTAGTTGATTGGCTGAACATGAACCTTACGGAATTACGTATTCACGTTACGTTGTTATCACGTTACGTTGGTCCAGGCAAATCTTTCTGTTGGAAAGATGGACAACTTTTACAAAGAAATCCATCATTACCTCTTTGAAAATACACTTTTAGCATAGAGCTGCATGTATATTAGGGCTGAACGATTAACTGCATGCGCAATTAAATTGCGATGTGACAAAAGGAGATTTTCCAATCGCAAAGGCTGCAATTTGGCAGCGAGTGGTTAGCGCAATGCTAATATACATGGAAAAACCCATAGGAATGCTAATGCTAATATCACCGATTATATTATTACAAATTATGAAGTAGAAACCTGTCAAATAATTACATTTGGAGTCTAATAGAAAGTAAAACTACCATCAATCAAATAAGTACAGACAGGTATTTTAGTGAAGCCAGAAAACTTTTAACTCCAGAGTTTTGGCTAGCAGCTATGAGTGTAACTGGACTACACATGGATAAGATGTCAAAAACTTTAAACACAAAATACTTCAATAAACGGGACACATTTCTTTCCTGCAGATACAATTTCACAGGTGTTGCTAATACCTATGATCCTTCAAGGGATGTGCTCAAAGAGGAGGTCAACATTATGAATACAATATAGTGTTTTATTTTACAAATACCATTATAAACACAAACTTACATCTTAGGGAAACATGATTTTAATAACGAAACTGCTAAATTCTTTCCAACAGTATAGATGTGTAGTGTATTTTGTCCGAGTGGGTTTGCCGTACTTTGACGTCATCGGCAGTCGAAGGACCCCGAGCTAATTTTGCACTCGAGCAGATCTTGTACCGACACCGGCGGTAGCAGCAAGCTTGTAAGGATGCTACACAGTAGATCGTTTATCTTTCTTTTTTTTTATTTTTTTTGCGTGGATTTCTGTACTATGGATAATGTAACTCTGCACCACTTGTTATTGAGAGCGAGAGAGGGAAAAAAAATCATCCGTCAGCTTCCAATAAGAGCAGAAAGGACTTTACCGTTAGAACTCAATTTTTGAATCGTCCTGATGGCACAAGCCACTGCAGAATTACAGTTTGAGCATTTCATATTCTCCTAGCTTGGCAAGTTGTAACAGTCAGCGTTTGGGGCTTGTAGCTCAGTGTGTCCCCTACGCCTGACACTCCAGTGCCATGGCTATGAAATCCCACCCCCTGGGAGGTGCACGGAAGCGAGATGTGAGAATAATACTGTAGTCGTGAGCAGGATGCAGCTGGAGTGTTCAATCAGCACCCTCCGTCCTTGAGGAGATGCAGGAGGGTTAGGCGCAAGAGAGGCACACTGGCTTGGACAAGGAGCGGAGTTACTAAAGAATTTTAATCGATCATCTCTGTGGTTGGTGTGTGTCACTCCCGAAAGCGGCGTCAGTTACAGTATAACTTCTTATTCCGGCTCTTGGAGGGTGCAGACGCTTTTCTTCTCCTCTCCTCCATATCTTATCCTCAAGGCCTTTGTCTGTCTGTGTGTGCTGGGTGCACGGCTGCTTCTGCATTTTTTCTGGAAACTGAAATTCACTAAAATGGATCTCATCAGTTGGTCACTCAATGCGGTTGATAAAATTTTTCAACAATGAGAACGGGAGAAGGGGCTCCCGGATGCCCCTCCGGGACAGACCAGCTGTCTGTGGAGGACTCTGAAGATGTGTGGATATTCGTGGTGCTGGTGTCAGGTTTCCTGCTCATTGGCCTTGGAGGCTACCTGGCTTACCGGAAAATTATCGAGCAGTCGAGGAATAATGGCCGGATCCCGGAGCTCAGAGATGGTTTGCACCGCGCTGTGAATTCACAGACTCACATAATTGTCGAGATGAATCGTAAGCTTGGGACTTTGGCCGGGATTCATTCATTGGCACAAAGATGGATGCCATCAAAGAGAGTGGACGAATCAGCACGGATTGGGATAGATTAATGTCCATTATTGGGATTTTGAGAGGTTGAGGACCAACAAACTGTAAGACAGAGAGGAAATTATCTCTGTCTGGCCCCAAAACAATTTCTAATCGGAATCTGGCACCCTTGAGCCTGCAAGGCTCCAACGAAAACTCCCCCCTCAGAAGATATGTGGAATGTGCCGTTGCTATGGCAACTCAACTCTGTCTCCTATCCCAGCCTGGGTGGGACTGCGGGAAGGCCGCTGAAACGTTCCAGGGTCACTGCAACCCTCCAACCCTCAATGCTCCTCCCCCATCCACACTGAGGTGACATGCGCTGCATATCGTGGCTGCAGGAACTGAAGTGGGGATAGTCCCAACCCACCACCCCACCTAGTGGACACTTCTGTTGTGTTGTCTGACATTTGTTGCATATCTGTTTGAGGTGTTTTTTTTTTGCAGAGCAAAGCTGCCCTCCCCATGGAGAGTAACTCTACAGTGCCTTTTTTCCCTCCACCTGAACCAATCCTCATGTAACCCTCTTATCTCTATTAAGGTAGCACGACTCAGGGTTGCGAATGACCACAGTCACCAATTCTTGTCATGTGTCTTGCCCATGTATGTCTGATCTCTGAATTGTGTGTACTGAAATTCTAATTTCCCTCTGGGATTAATAAAGTATCTTTGATTTGATGGGCCCCTAGTGATAATCCTGCCTTGTCTGGGATATTGAATGAAAGGTTGTCATAAGCCAATTATAAAAAATAAAAGCTTGAAATATCTGGTTTTGCATGGAATGAGTATATCTCATGTTTTAGTTTCACCTTTTAAATTGGATTACTGAAATAGATTAACTTTTTCACCATTTTCTAATTTTTCCTTGTTTCCACTGTAAAAAAGGGGTGGCCACATGGTCCTAGTTACTAGGTGGAAACACCTTGGAACCGGGTTGCGCTGTGCTGAGCAGACACTGGTGGTAAAAGCCCATTAGACTAAACTGATTTCCGTGATCACAAGACTTTCCTTTGGTTGAATTCATTCAACCAACTCATTTTAGGGACAGAAGAAGAGCAGATTTGTATGACTTTTTTTTCTCTGCTTATTTGGGGAACTTTTTTCAGAACTTATGTAGATTATAAAACCCTCTTATCTTGACCAGAGCGGTTTTTAGAAATTACAGGTGGTGGGCATAAAATTAGAATATCATGACAAAGTAGATTTATTTCAGTAATTTGATTCAAAAAGTGAAACTTATATATTAAATTCATTCATTACACACAGACTGATATATTTCAAATTTGTATTTCTCTATTGTTGATGATTAAAACAGACAACTAATTAGAATCACAAATGCAGTATCTCAGAAAATTAGAATATCAGTTAAGACCAATGCAAAAAATGAATGTTAGAAATGTTGGCCAACTGAAAAGTATGAATATGAACAGCACTCTGTCTCTTGTTCAAGAGTGGCTTGACACAAGGAATGCGACAGCTGAAACCAGGTCTTTCATACATGCGTGGTGGTTCTTGAAGCACAGACTCCAGCTGCAGTCCACTCTTTGTGAATCTCCCCCACATTATTTCCTTTTCACAATATTCTAATTTTCTGAGATACCAAATAGCTTAATATTGAGTGCTGTACATGTTCATAATATTCATTTGGCCATCCATCCATCTTCTTCCGTTTACCCGGAGTCGGGTCGCGAGGGCAACATCCTAAGTCGAGAGGCCCAGACTTCCCTCTCCCAGACCACTTGGGCCAGCTTTTCCGGGGGAATCCCAAGGCGTTCCCTGGCCAGGCGAGAGACATAGTCTCTCCAACGTGTCCTGGGTTTTCCCTTTGGGTCTCAGTTGGACGTGCCCAGAAAATCCCAACAGGGAGGCGTCCGTGGCATCCTGACCAGATGCCCGAGCCACCTCAGCTGGCTCCTCTCTACGTAGAGGAGCAGCGGGTCTACTCCGAGCCCCTCCCGGTCCCGGATGACCGAGCTTCTCACCCTATCTCTAAGGGAGAGCCCAGACGCCCTGTGGAGAAAACTTATTTCGGCCACTTGTATCCACAATCTCATTCTTGCGGTCACTACCCAAAGCTCGTGACCATAGGTGAGGGTGGGAACGTTGATCAACTGGTAAATCAAGAGCTTCGTCTTCTGGCTCGGCTCTCTCTTCACCACGACAGACCGGTACAACGCCCGCATCACTGCAGATGCAGCACCAATCCACCCGTCAATCACACGCTCCAGCTTCCCCTCACTCGTGAACAAAACACCGAGACACTTAAACTCCTCCACTTGGGGCAGGACCTCATCCCTGACCCGGAGAAGGAATTCTACCCTTTTCCGACTCAAGACCATGGTCTCAGATTTAGAGGAGCTGATTCTCATCCCAGCTGCTTCAGCTGGCCGCTAATTCTAAAATATTTTTTTTCTAAATTGGTCTTAACTGATATTCTAATTGTCTGATATGCTGAACTAGGGATTTTCTTTAGTTGTCAGTTATAATCATAAAATCAACATTTAAACATACCCGTCTGCGTGTAATGAATGCATCTCTGAAGTTTCTCTTTTTGAATGGAATTATTTTTTTTAAAAATCAACTGTAATTGTATGACCAGCACCTGCATTTAAACTGCTCTGTTGCATTGACTTGGATCTTAGTTTCATCTGTTTCCCACATCGATACAGTGGGATGCGAGAGTTTGGGCAGCCTTGTTAATCCTCAGGATTTTCCAGCATAAATCGTTGAGTGTTACGATAAAAATTTCAGTTAAATATATCATCAACACACACAGTGATAGTTGAGAAGTGAAACAAAGTTTATAGGATTTACAGAAAGTGTGCCATAGTTGTTCAAAAATAATAGGCAGGTGCATAAATGCAGTTGGTTTTTTGTTAAAATAAGGTTGGAGGTTTATTCTTTCTGCCTGTGGATCAGCTGATCCGCGGATCGGATGGCTGTGTACAACACAGAGCAGAGAGAGAGTGCTTTAAAAATCCTATTTTATTACTAAATGGGACTTTAAGTTAATTTAATGAGTTGATTTATTTTTTATCGTGCCTAAATGTATGCACCTGTCTAGTATTGTTTAAACAAATATTGCTTTATCTTAACAACAAACAATTTACACAGGAAAAACGTGAAGGCTGCCCAAACTTTCTCATCCCACTAATTATTTCACATGTGGGATTGCAGGATCAGTCCCAGCTCCCTGCAGGGAATTCTGTTGTGTCCATGGGTAAAGGGCTTCACCGTGAGCATGAGGGTGGGAGTGTGTGACCATCTGTCAGGTAGGGTCTTGGACACTTCTCCTCTCCTGGGACATCTCGAGGTGCCACAACATCTTGGACTACCCTCCCCCTGCCACATTTCCTGCTGGTGGGTGGTGTCTCGGTCTGCCTGCGTGTTTGCAGCTCTCGTGTCTGGGGCTGCTGGACGTTTTTGGTATCTGGCGGCTTGCTCCCGGTGGCTTCCTGGTGGGGTCTGGATCCCTGGGCTCTGTTGGGTCTCCGTTAGGGTTGGGTGCTCTTGGGTCCCGGGTTGCTGCGTTCTGAGCTCTGGCTGCCCTGGAGTGGGCGGCTGAGGGCAGGCCTGGGGGCTTGCTATCATTTCCTGGGTTTCTGGCACGGCTCCCGGTTAGCCCCTCTGCGGTGATCCTCTGTGCCTCTCGGGAAGGGGGCTGCAGCCTCTCCAGTGGCAGTCTCCCTGTTCCGGGGGAAACCCCTGGATATCTGGGGCTTGGAACCCCTCCATCTCTGCGAGTCTTTGGGTGCACTCAATATTAGGCACTCCCATAGAGAAACTTTACAAACTTAAGTGCATGTAAGCCAAGATTTGAAAAGTTTTGCATTTTTTAATTAGTATTTATATATTTTTTTTGTTTTTACGTCCAATTTAAAAAACTGTAGCTGAAGCTGTAACGCTCCACCTGTGAGAGTAAAACTGTAAGGCTTGTCTTCGGCACTCAGACGTCATTCTGATCGCTTTACAGCCGGACAGGACGTGCAAAAGAAAGGACACTTCACCCTAGCCTGCTGGTGGTGGTCGGAGGGACTGGTAGCACCTGTGTACAGCAGCCTATCAGAGCGTCACAGGGCAGCTGTGGCTCCATTGTAGCTCATCACCACCCATGTGTGTGAATGGATGAGTGATACACTGTAGTGTAAAGCACGTTGGAGTCCTCTGGCTCTGAAAGGCGCTACAAGTGCGGGTCATTTAACAACGCTGTCTAAATAAAACAGGTGTTCAGTCCCGTCATCAGCCTGCAGCTCACCTGAGGCTCTGGCTGTTTCCCAGGTGTGTTACAGGAAGTGCCAGGAACACTCTGTTAAAACGAGACCAGTACACACAGATTAGCTGAATATGGAACCACTAATTCAGCATAAACAATTGTCAACAGGAATCCTGTAATTAAACACAATTTCACCGATATTTCCTTCTTTAAAGGTGAAGAACACTGAAAACCTATTTTAAATAGTTATTTCTGATTATAATCCGTCACTCTGAGTTTTTCATGCAGGCTGAACATGAAAATAGTCTCCTACACCTATCTCCTGCAATAGCTTCTGATAGATACAGACGGTGAAACTCTAGGATTAGGAAAGCCTGACAGATCTACATCACACTGAATGCTCACGGACAGTCACGTCAATCAGCGCTTCACAGACGAAACAGACTTAACAGTGAAAACGAAAGATGAGTGCTGTTGCTTTATCGCTCATTTTGCGGGTAAATGGCTCTCGTGTTATCGACCAGAAGGACAAACTTTGCACAACTTGTCCCAGCGTGGAGCTGCTGCTACAGAAAGGCATGTTTCCGGTAATAACCACAGGTTTACTGACCTTCCTTGGAACGGTGAAGGCTCGGATGTCCGGCTGTTTGTGTCCAACCTTGAGCCTTTTGGGAGCCATGTCCACCTGCCAGCGCAATGAGAAAGTTAAAGCCTGATCATTTAAAATAAACTTCTTTAAGGCCTTCTGATCCACCTTTCCTTGGACAGGGGAAGATTTTATGAAATACGTAATCAGCTGTGTGTTCTAATTTTAGACACATTTAAGGAAGTACTCGTGGTACGAGAAAACGGTCCGGGAGGTCCACGAGTCAAAAATGGTCAGAAACACTGTTATTATCGACAAGAATAAAAGAAACAATCAAAATGTTTTTGCAAGCTTCTATTGTTTAGCTCTTTAGTATTTTCTGCATTAAACAGCTAGAGGTTTGTAGTAAACAGTTAAGAAATAGTTATTAAGGTTTTATAACTGTAGGTAAAATAGGTGCACCGGAACGCAGGAAGTGGCATCAACAGCATTTGTTCCAGGGGAACTCGCCTACACACACACACACACACACACACACACACACACACACACACACACACAGTTTTTATGCTTCCAACGCCCTTCCTGGGGCATAAATAATCCTAGGGCAACGCCTCGACTCATAATGGACCCATTTACGGTTTTCAATGTTTCAACGTTCATTAAGGTTCTTTCCTGTGACCTGCTCCTGTAATGATTAGTCGAGCTGACTAGTGTTTGCTTAATTTATGGGGACTAACGTGATTTATCATCATCTTATCCATAAATCTTTACTCACGGGTTTCCTGCCTGGATCAAAAGTGGAGAAATGAGTTGAAAATGGGAGGAAGGAGCCGAAGGTGAAGACTGAGACCGGGTAAAGTACTTATTCTGGGTTTCTAACTGAGCTTTTTACCCACTGCTGCTGATCCTCTCCTGTGACTTCTCTCACCAACAGCAAGCTCCTGGGAGAATTTTTGAAATGGCGCCTCACAAGAACCAGAGCAGTGAACGAATCAGTAACCACTAAAACATGTTGCATTCACTGGAAACTGGAATTTAGAAAGTTACATCACCTAACAGCTATAAGAGGTTAGCATTGTTGCTCTAAAACTCACATTTTTGCATGCTTGTCATTATTTATCGTTTAATCTGGGCTTCTGTCTACACCCAGTCTTTCGTTGTGTATACTGATAATAAGAGATGTCTAAAAAAAAAAAAAGCTTGTAAGTCATATTACCTGATGTACTGAATGCAACACAGAATTGTCAGTAGTGAAGATGCATTCAGGTGCAACACAAACGTGTCTGAAATTTGGCTTTTACAAAACGAAAGTAGTGCTGAAAAAAACAACAGTTCCTGATAATTAGTGTAACTTTAAACCAAGATGTTGTAATTTACCAGGTGAGTTCATGTTCAACAAAAAGTAAACGTTACTTACCGTAAATCCTCTAATATTAGCCTGTATTGAATTAACTGCCGGGTATCATATTTTGGCCGGTGTCAGAGTCAGCGGAGGTGAATAATGGCCGTTTTTTATTGTGGCCGGGTGGAATGTGGTAACAAGCAAGCACGGGGGGGGGGGGGGGGGGGGGGGGTTGTGTCATCTGTCTCACTTTTGATTTGCCAGTGATAGACCACGAGGGTAACTTTAACCGTGCAGAGACAAAAAGGAGGCGACAATTTGATATCAAGTTCAAAGAGAACGTGCTGATTATGCTGCAGAACACTCTGGGGAGCAGTAGCAGGGGTTGTATGAACTAGTCACTAGTCGACTTCACCGCTCTATAGTGACTTGTTATGCCTGTCATCGACTAGTCGCTGTCACGTGATAATGACCGGCAAGATGCAGTCCACGGAAAAGACAGCAGCCTGCTGTCAGCAGGTGACAAGCTCCTGCTCGTCGGGAGGCAACGTGCTGTGCCAGAGCGTCGGTACTGACACCCGCCGTAAATTGGACATTTAACCAAATTGTGACCTTTACCCTCTTGCAATTTAACCTTCCCCTCATCCCCATCCTAACCTTAACCAGCTTGCGCATGCAAAGCTCTGATTGTTGACGCACTCCAGACATCTGCGTCCTGAGCACGGCCACAGTAACATGATCAAATCAGGTGTCGCCACCTCAAAAACTAATTTAACACGCGATCGTTCATGTCGGCTCATTTCCTTTTGTTTTCTTCTTTTATTTGTGTCTGATGCCTTTCGCTGCTGCGGATCGGGGCGCATCACCTGTTTTGTCCTCGGTGACGCACCTAACTGATGTGGCCGGGAGCACTCCGCTGTTTTTGCGGTCGGTAGATCTTTTAGAACTGCAGTTCAAAGGTAACTCATAAGGTGAATATATATGAACCCAGGTAGCAGTTTTTCTTTAGGATTGAGAGGAGATGCAGGAAGATAATAAACAGAAAGGACAGAAAAATAGTCAAATAAAAACAAGTTTGTTTTTGTACCTGCTGGTTGCAACAAACAGACACCATTGAAGGTAATCAGAAGTGAGGAACAGAAAATGAAATGATTATTTTAATGTTTAGAGCAGCAGGAACTCCGAGAGGCTGCAGGCGCATCAGTGAGTTTGTGGCTGCTGCGCAGGGGGAGGGGGGAGGGGGCTGAAGCAGAAACTACCATTGTTAAAAGAAATGTGTTTAACTTAGAAAATGTGGGCGCAGTTTTAATTGTCGAAAACTCCAATGAACCATTAGTTCATTTTGCTCAAATAGAAATAGAGGCCTGCCTCTAATACTGACCCTCCTTCCAATAAAGGCCTGGAGCTTGATGAGCTTGAGTCAAATACAGGCCCGGGCCTGTATTAGAGGATTTACGGTAGTAAGTAAAGTTTGTATACACAGCATGTCACAGAAAGTCAGACATTAGATGACTCGCAGAAGCACAACATTGTTTACAGTTATTTTATTTTTTCCATTACTTGTTCTACTCTTCTACTTTAAAATGAGTTAAGTGAAGTTAATCATCAATGTTTGTCTCTCTTTAAATGCAGTTGTACTCTGACAAATATTCTGTGTTGTAACAGATTGTGCTAAGGGATTCAAAGCCGGTGGGGGTGCCAGTGTACGTGTGGCAGGTGCAGCCTTGTGATGTCATGTGGCAGCTCAACTCTACCAGATGGCACATTTCTCCCAGCTGAAACTTACATCGATACCCCCCCCCCCCCCCCCCCCCAGTGTTGAGCTGCACAGAAACTGAACTGGCACAAAACGGGGACCAAGGTTACAATCTTTTAATGATACTATTATTATGTGTACATATTTCTGTTATAACCTTTAAACTGGTTTTTATTTGGAAACAAGGTATTAAACCAGGTCCAGTTAATGACATGGTCATCATATCAGCCAGACCAAGAGAGAGGAGACCGGTAGAATGAACAAGGTATGTTTTTCTTTCTGGACTGCACACACGCATGCACGCACGCACGCACACACACACACACACACACACACACACACACACACACACACACACACACACACACACACCATTTGACTTTTGTTTTTCTTCCCCAGAAGCAGTTTGTAAAAAGGAGTCAGCTTCCCCGATGGCAGACAGCTTCGTTCTGAAGGTGCAGGAGGCGTACCACAGACTTGGTGCAGATGAGGCTCCGGTGATAACAACCATGGCTGTCTCTGGTGATGTACCTCTGGTTGGGTCCACGTTTGGTTCGGTGCAGGAGGGAAGCGGGCCATCTTACCAACTACCAGTGAGGACGGCCCCAGACTGGGACCCTCTGCATGTGCATTTGTGTTTACCGAACATCATCATTTCACATCCCTCACAACATCATTGGGGAAATCATACAAAGCTGAGAACAGGACACAATTGCAGAGTTTCTGTGTGGAGGGGCACCAACTAAGGAGATGCCACATCACTTCTACAATATTTAGATAAGTGTGTCACACCAGGGCAGAAGGTTCTGCTGAGAACCTTGTGAAACAGCCTATGGGAACAAGTAGACTGATGACATATGTTGGGGTCTTGCTTTGGAGCCTACAGCCATCAAGGAGTACTGCAAGGTAATAGAGGTAAACCACTACCCTTGTGGGGTCCTGATCCACCCTGAGGCACCATGGATGGGTTCAACACCAGATGGGATTACGTATGATCCTGAGGGCAGCCTGAGTGTGGCCTGTTGGAAATAAAATGCCTAAATGTGTGTAGCTTTGTGGACTATTATGCTCAGAAAAGGTTTACTCTCTGTGGCGATCTCATCCTCGTTACTGGCAGGTCGGGGGACAAATGTTGATTTCTCCATGTGAGTGGTGTGACTTTGTTGTTTACTCCACAGATGACATGTTTATTCAGCGAGTTCCCCGCGACATGGAAGTCGTACAGACACTTGTAATGTTTTCATTGCTTTTTAAATGTAAAGACTTACTGTGGAGGAAATTCAATGTAAATCTGCAGTAAAATTAAATATTTCTGCATTTTCTTGCTCGTGATGTTTTGTTTGCTAGATGAGTAATCATTTTTAAATGGCTTCTGCTTAGTTTCAAAAGATAAGATTTAAATTACATGAATTAAATGATGTATAATGGTCACTACAGTGGACAGGTACTCTAAATAGTTTTTATTTATTTTGCTATTAAGCAGCTGCTGAAGACTTTATTGCATTTGAGCCCCTCCATTTGGACTTCAGTAAGTCAAGCCAACATATTTCACGTTCAGAACGCTGTCCACTGAGGTAGACACGTAATAAATTATTTGTAAATTATTAAATGTTATAAAAAATTGTTATTTGTTTCATTCACAAGATGAATGAAAATAATTGTTTAAAAAATCATGGTTGACGATTTTATAATTCATGCATCAAAGGGTTAAAGAAGACTAAACAAAGTTTATTTTTCTCTAAGAGAAAGGTGAAAAAAGCTAAGCTGAACAGTTTATTTCTATCAACAAGTGAGGTGATAATTTTTTCCCCATATTTTCCATTGTCATAGTGTCAGGTTTCTATAACAACGTTAGACCTTTCTGGTGTAAAATAAATTACACTATACTTGGACATTGTCTAATTTGTGCTTGCATCATTGTTCAAAATTATGATTGCAACATTTTTGTTATAAATTAAGTTTCTTACATAAGTTGAAATGTCAGATTGTTTGCACTGAACTGACATTGTCCACATTTTCTGTAGCAGGGCCATATTACTCTGCTAAGCTAATGGAAACTTAGATGGGTTTGTAAGATTTTACTTAAACAAATGTTTAATGGTCTTTTTATTTTGCTTGGCAATGGCTATTTGTTTTTGTAAACTCTAAAGGATTTAACCTTAATAGCTAAAAAAATTGCTGCCAAAAATCTTATCTGACGAAGTAGAGTATTTTACATCTCGTGTTCAAGTGTTTCATGTTTAGTCCTGCAAACAATAAGGAGATACAAATATGCCTATGAAGACGGCTACAATGGCAGCGAGCCTAAGATGCAGGTGGCTTTTGTTCTGTCACAGTTAAGATGTACATGGGTTGCTGACACACTGACTTTTAGAGGTAGCGTTTGAAAATCATGGGAACATGTTTTGAAGTTCTCAGCTAACAAACTAAAGAGGGCACAATTAAATGTTTTTAAGCACATTTAGTGTCATGCAAAATGATATGTATGTGCACACAAACAAAGATTTCTTTAAGCGCATGCCTTTAATTTTCAAAAACGTCCAAAAGATGGATGGATTTTTTTTGTTGGATGTTCCAAAATAAATACATTCGGATTACAAAGTACTCTTCTTTATTGAGTAGCAATTGCACTGTTTATAAACTAAAATATTAAGAATCACAAAATCTCTGAAATATAAATGTGAAAGTACCATATTGCGACATTTATGCTTCTACAAATTGAACGGTAACAAAAGTACAAACTATAATATATATAACAGTTTTTTTGCTGAGAACAACCAAATACACTGTACTTGTAACCCCACTGTCCATATAACCACCAGTGTCCTGAGCTGGTAAGAATAAGAAAAGGGATAACCTGAACATTTTGGCATTATTGAGTGTTATTTTAAACAAAAGGCTAACATAAATTAAATTCTAAGGAATTGTTGGTAGGTCTTGACCTACACTTTAAACTAAACACTAAATGTCATCACCCTTTGAATAAAGCACAGAAACAAGTCATATCTCACTTGTGTATTTTAGCCCACTTACAATCACACAGCTTGTACCATAACACAGGCGATGCTGAAATAAAACCAGCCTTGTTAGCTGGACTTTCTTTCTTTATTGAACATGCATGCAAATCAATAGACAACCCAAAGCATTCAAAAAGTATCCAAAAAGAAACCCACACATATGTATATGCATATATACAGTATATATATATATATATATATATATATATATATATATATATATATATATATATATATACAGTATATATATATATACTGTATATATGCATATATATATATATATATATATATATATATATATATATACTGTATATATGCATATATATATATATATATATATATATATATATATATATATATATATATATATATATACTGTATATATGCATATATATATATATACATATATATATATATACATATATATATACATATATATATATATATATATATATATATATACATATATATATATACAGTATATATGCATATATATATATACATATATATATATATATATACAGTATATATGCATATATATATATATATATATATATACATATATATATGCATATATATGCATATATATATATATACATATACATATATATATACATATATACATATACATACATATATACATATACATACATATATACATATACATATATATACATATATATACATATACATATATATACATATACATATATATACATATATACACATATATACACATATATACATATACATATATATACATATACATATATACACATATATATGCTGTATATATGCATACATATATATATATATACATACATATATATATATATATACATACATATATATACATATATATATATATACATACATATATATACATATATATATATATATATACATATATATATATACATATACATATATATATATATATATATATATATATATATATATATATATATATATATATGTAGAACATGTTCAATGGGAAGGGAACAAAGCTCTGGTAGCTTATATAATCCCCCCCAAATCAAATTTCAATAAAGATAAAACAAAAATATATATATATATTTTCCCTACACTGAGTGTCATTGCCATTTTCCTATAACATGTTTTATCCTCAATCACACAAGCAAAATTTACATTTTCTTATGTTTCAACCCCCCCCCCCCTCCCCCCCGAGCCGCCGTGTTCACAGCTCCCAGTTCACCAACAATACAATTACAATCAAATGCAACACCCTTACAACTTTTCCTCCTCCATGTAATTGATTAGTATAATTTTTTTGTACTTCTCTTTAAACTTATGCAATGAGGGACTTTGCTTTAGATCCTCACTTAGCTTATTCCAAACTCTTACACCAGAACAGAAATACAAAATGACTTTAATGTTGTTTTAAAATATGTATGCCTAAAGTTAAGTTTGTATCTGAAATTATATAGGTTATCTGGTTTTATAAATAGCATTAATAATTTGTTTGGTAATAATTTCCTATGCACTTTAAACATGAACGTCGCTGTATATAGCTGAATTAAATCTTTAAATTTTAGTATTTTAGAATATATAAATAACGGATTAGTGTGTTCTCTAAATCTAACATTGTGAACGACTCTCAGGGCTCTTTTCTGTATGATAGACAAGGGTACAATAGATGTTTTATAAGTGTTACCCCATACCTCTACACAGTAAATAAGATAGGGATAAATCAATGAATAATAAAGGACATGGAGTGATTTATAATCCAAGTACTGCCGAGCTTTATTCATAATGTAGATGCTTCTCGCAACCTTATTATATACATGTTTAATTTGTGGTTTCCAACTTAATTTATTATCAATTATTATTCCAAGGAACTTATGTTCTGTTACTTGCTCAATTTCACATCCATCTATTTGCAGCTTAACCTCAGTTTTATTAGCCATACCAAACAACATACATTTTGTTTTTGCTATATTTAATGTAAGCTTATTTTCAATAAACCACTCTTTAATGACGCACATTTCAATTTGGACCATCCTTTCTAACTCGCTAATATTATCTCCTGCACAGAAAATAGTGGTATCATCGGCAAACAAAACAAATGTCAGGACAAATGACTTGGGGAGTGTGTGATAATCTATTCCCTCAGCCCGTCGCTAATCATTTGACGGAGCTTTACATACAGATTAGTAATTTCATACACATCATCTGACATTACCAGTCTGTGCTCAGACACGAGGTCAGTGTACAAGTGAAATACGTCTACATCACAGGGAAAATCCTTTAAATAACACTCCTCTAAACATATTTCCAGCTTTGTTGGACTCACAGGCTGGAGAAAATTTGGAACCCCGTAAAGGTTGGGGACAGCGTGCATTATTGTTGGACGAGCACTAGGAGCTCGAGGATTATTAGTAGAACGTATGCGATGGTCATTCCAAGCATAGACAACCTCATCCAGTTCCACCTGTACAGTAACCCAAAAATAGTAAAATTAGAAAATAAAATATTTTTTTATTATTTAGAAGTATTTACATATTTCTGTGCTGCAAGAATGTAAGAAATACATTTCTATTACCTGTATTGTTTGTAGGAAGCAAAACTGGATCAGTGATTTGTCCAGAAAGCTGTCAACAAAAAAACCATCAGCTTTCAGCTGGTCAAAATGATCCACACAAAACTGGGCACATTCACCTCTTAAGGTGCACCACCATCGTTCTATCCTTTGATTTCCAGTGCTCGGGCCGAGGATAGCGGAGTCAAACCCATTTCCATTTTTAGTGTTGTGCAGAAATCTTTGCATCGCCACCACATGAGTGTTTTCTCTGCCATGATCCATTCTAACCTTTTGTGGACGTCCATTCCATTCCACCAGAGAATCAATGAAATAGCCAGCAATGATGCGAGGGCCACTGTTGGTTTTATATGCTTCCAACCAGATCATTTTCCTTGAGAAGCCATCTACGCAGCCATTAATACAAATACCATAAGGTTTGAGCTTGTCGTAGCCATCAATGTGCCATACATAATTTGGCCCACGACTGACATAAGAGCGTCAAACGGTTTTGAGCACGCAGCTCAACCCCAGTTGGATCCATCATGCGCATCAGAACACGTACGGTTTCCCTGTCGGTGACTATCCCAGCCATCCAGCATTTCTGGTGCATCCACCTGTAGCCATGCTGTCTACCAGATCCTTGTAGTTGTTGCTGAATGAAAGATGCCACTTCAGCTTCATCTGCCTGGTTTCTTCTTCTCCGAAGCCGCAACTTTTGCAAGCTTCTCTCTAATGTGCGAAGGCTTAATTCCACATTATGGGATTCTTCCAAAAGTTGTAAGATTTCACGATTGGAAAACACACTTCGGAAATATTGCTCAATGATGTTACTGATATCCATTTCTGTCTATCAAGCCAAACCCACACCCAGATCCTTAAAACACCTTGGAACTCAATAATAATGAGATACTATCTCATAATTATGAGATCGTATACTAAGTTATAATTATGAGATGGCTAAGTCATAATAATGAGATAATTTTTTTTATCTGAGTGGCGGGAATGGGCTTCCATACTTCTGGAATGCGTTCAGGTGCAGCAGAAACTATCGACATTGTGCTTTTAACTGTTTTGTTGGGTCTGGTTCACAAGAAAATAAAACAAAAACAAAACACAAGTTGTCAACTCTTCAGTGCTAAACAGTCAAGCTTTTCTTTTTTTTTACATTGAACAAAAAATATTCACATTTAATAAAATGTTGCCTGTATTTGTATAGTGCCTTCCTAGGGTTCTACAACTCCCCAAGGTGCTTCACAACACAGTCCTGTTTTCAGATATTTTAACAGTAGTGTTCCTCAGGGCTCTTGAATCCCAGAGATAATCTTATACCATGAACGTTGATGATGGGCTTCCAGGTGACCAAATACCTGAGCCAGTCCAGCAGCTCCCAGCTAGATGAAGAGGAAGAAGTAAGAACAAATATTTAGACCACAGAGCCAATTGTCAAATTGACGGGGGAATTATCAGAAGGTTCTCTGTCACCTCTGTTAGTGAATGAGGTGATCCTGAACCTTCAACTTGTAAAATTTTACAGTGAAGTCATTACAAAACAGTCTGTCTTGGTCTGTTGGTAGAAAGGTTAAAGGAGCAATATGTAAGAATTCTACTGTAAAATAATCAAAAACTAGTCAGATGTATTGTGTTGGAAGGAAGGTTACATTCTCAGCAAGCTGAGGGGCTGTCAGTTTTTCTGCTTTCAAAAAACAAAAGAGGGACATAGTTGTGGTTTACAAATCAATGAGCTTGCTGAATCTGCGCCGAGCTGACGCTGCAGCCTTTGTAATTCCATACTAGCAAGCCCAAAGCTCTAGAGTTGTTTAAAGAACATAATTCAGTAAACAGGAGCCACACAGAAGTTAATCCTTGTATTTATAAGAAGCCACGGCATCTCATTATTTTACTTTAATATCAGGAAAAGAAAGCTAGAGGGAGGGCTGCACAGTGGTGCGGTGGTTAGGGCTGTTGCCTTGCAGCAAAGAGGCCCTGTGTTCACATCCTGGCCTTGGGTCTCTACGCATGGAGTTAGCATGATCTCCCTGTGCATGCGTGGGCTTCCTCCCACAGTCCGAAAATATTACTGTCAGGCTTATTTGCCTCTCTTAAATTGTCCTTAGTTGTTTGTCCTGTATGTCTCTGTGTTGCCCTGCGGTGGACTGGCGACCTGTCCATGGTGTACCCCGTCTGGCTGCCCAAAATCTGCTGGAAATAGGCACCAACCCCCACGACCCTGCGTGAATAAGCAGGTAGATACTGGATGGAAAGCTAGAAACAAACAATGAGCTAACAATGCTAACTGCGACTTGGAAGCAAATAGTAAGCTCTAAAAAATCTCAAGCTGCTTTTTCAATTACCAAAATCTCAATATTACAGTAAAATGTGCGTGTGTGAAGAGAATGAGTCAATTGTGGTGTTTAACTTCCTTTAATGAGTTGTTCAGGACAGTAACAAACACCCAAGAGGGCCAACACCAGATACGATTTATTGATTTACTTAACTTCCAGAGTATGACCATGGGGGAAACTCCACCTGCCAAAAGTAAAGAAACATTCAAGTGACATAATCTTTAAACTTACCGCTATCAATCTGAAAGTGGAGGGGTAAACATCTACTCTGACTGCAGATCGGAACTACCGCTCCAGACATTAAAACAACAACACGATTGAAAGACACAAAACCAAAAGAACCAAAGATCAATAAAAACAAAATCAGATCATAAAATGAACTGAATGGAACATTTTGCAAGGTTTAAGTAGCTTTATAAAGATGTGCAACCCTCTACAATAAGGGTCTCTTTATTAATGTTACTTAGTGCATTATTAAGCATTATTAAACAAAAGATCCCTTTAACGTTACCAACATTGGTAACTATTAAGCGCCATTTAGCTTAGGACCAAGGACTGATTAGTATTGCATTACTTAATATTAACATAAATATTAAGCTGTTAATACTTTAATAGTATATTAATGCTTAATAATGTACCAAGTAATGTTAATAAAGAGACCCTTATTGTGAATGTTACCTAAAGATGTCCTGTGATCGTCAGTACAACAGAAGAAGTTCGTTCTGTACATCCGTGTTCATTCTGACTCGCAGAAGCACGACTTTGTTCTGAGTTTGAATAACGTGTTCATTACTGATGCTATTATTCCATTCATGGACGTAATTTTGGGGGGAGACAGGGGGGACATGTCCCCCCCACTTTTTCCAAAGTCATGTTTGACCCCTGCACTTTTTACCATCCAAAAACAATTTTACGCTATATTAAACTGACAGTGGTTGAGCTCCAGGACCAACCAGAAAACAACCATTTGTGTTGAAGCCTGTTTCCCAATTAGAACAAACTGTAAAGATCCCCCTGTGCCCCCCCCCCCCCCCCCCCCCCACTTCTAAAGTGAAAATTACATCCATGATTCCATTTTACAATAGAACCTTCACCTTCTGGCTCAACACTCTCTTCACCACGACTGATCGGTACAACGCCCGCATCACTGCAGACGCAGCACCAATCTGCCTGTCGATCTCACGCTCAGTCTATCTCTCACTCGTGAAAAAGACCCTGAGATACACTCCTCCACTTGAGGGAGGACCTCGTCCCTGACCTCGAGAAGACCTTCTACCCTTTTCCGACTCAAGACCATGGCAGATTCTCATCCCATCGTAAACTAGATTTAACAAAGATTTTATACAGAAAATATATTTAAGATGAACAACAAGGGGTTTCAAAATGTGTCGATTTACGTATCAAAACATTTTTTTTATTAAAACGGTTCTGTAAAGACACAGCAGCAGTCGGTCATCTGAGTGAAGGCTTGATGTACAGTATCTTCATGAAAGTAAGTAAATAAATGTAGTCTGTGGTTGCCCTACACACAAGTTCCTCAGACGTCACCAGGATTTCCCAGTGGCCCATTTTCATAGTTAGTAAGAAGACAGGCCACAGCAAACAGCTGATTGATGTTTCCAAGCACACTGAGGGGAATAACAGAATCAAAGATCTTGTGCTCTTTGATCCGGCGAATGGAGCGCTCCATATGCACTCTCAGACGTGAGATGGTTGGTGTCTCTCTAACCTCACCTGCAGACATCTGGGGTCTGTGAGAGAGGAAAGCTGGCCTGTAAACCTTGCAGGGCACAATGTCATCAATAAGGAACCCCTTGTCTACCATGACGGCCATCGCAGGTTTTAGCATTTTTAAGACACCAGATTCCCTGGTAATCTGTTTGTCGCTAGCAGATCCAGCAAACAGCGCCGAGACGAATGTCACTGGCCCGTGTGGCGCGATCCCGATAAGCCCTTTCAGAGTGCAGTGGGACTTGTAGGAGGAAAACACCTCACTCTGGAGGAGAGGGGAAGATGGGCATTGAAACCTCAGCTCGGTGCAGTCAAGGATGACTGTGGTGTCTGGGTAGAGCTGAAATTCTGCAGGCAGATTTCTCCGTATCTCCTTCTCCGGTATCCAGATCCTCACTGAGCCAAGTATTGTGAACAAATAGTTGCTCCATGATCTTATTACCTTGCTTACAGTATGATGATGGATACCGTACCAGTCCGCAAGGTCCCGTTCTTTGGAACCAAGGGCGAAGAAATTCAGAAGGAGAAAAAACTCGTCAATGGGTTCCAACGTAGATATGGACTCTCTCTGTACCTTCTGTGATTCCTGAAGACTGCCCCAAAAGCACATCAGGCTGTCATATGATGCAAACCTGAAGAAATGAAATACAGATACTTCTATTAATAGTTGCTCTGAACAAACAGAATACTGAGGGCCACATGTTAACTGTTTAAATGAATTAACCATAAAATTATGTGTATGCATCATTAAAATAAGACAAAAATTTTTTAAATGTCAAAAGAAAAAATTCCGAACATTCACTGAATGCAGGGCGGCCAAGATTACTCGACTCGTCACGACGACATCAACAAACGAGGCTTGGGCGGTATTACCGTATACAGCCGGTGTTTAAAACTGGCAACGGTGTCAGTTCCAATACCGTCATGAAAACAAAAATATCTGTGCACGTAGGAGGCAAGGATAAAAAAAAAAGAATTAAACAATTAAAACAGACAAGTAAAAGTCATTTAGTGAAGGAAAAAAACAAACAAAAAACTAGATGAGTGGCTGAATTTTCTGTTTTACTTCAATAGTTTAACTAGTCCACCTTTAGAGAAGTTCCATAAAGTTGATGAAAGTGATGTCATCATGCGACAGCGCCGAGAGAAAAATGGCTGCTCAAGCAAGCACCAGCTGACTTGGTGTCTAAACACAACACAACACAACTTCTGCCTTTAGGGATTATTTCGGATTTGACGCAAACTTAAAAGGAGAGCCGGTAAACAGTGATTAGGTCATTTGTGCAAACAAAAGATGACCGCAAAAAAACGCACGCCCCGTCGGCCAAGAAGAGGCGCGACTCAGAGCTTAAACAGCTGCCTTCTGTCTGGAGCCCGTTATTAACTCATTCGCTGCCAGCCGTTTCCTGATCGGTAAAGCCCTTCTCTGCCAGCGTTTCTCACCGTTTTCACTGCTTTTTTAAGAGTCACAGAAGATTGCGAGCTAGGATGTTGAGGACGCAGTTTTTGGCTTTCTTCATATTCCACCCCGGGTCGACCCAGGACACGTTGGAGAGGTTACATCTCCAATCTGGTCCAGGAAAGCCTTGGGGTCCTGCCGGAGGAGCTGGTGGAGGTGGCTGGGGAGAGGACGGTCTGGAGCTCCCTAGTTGGAATGCTGCCCCTGCAGCCCGGACCCGGATAAGCAGAGGAGGTGGTAAAACAAATTAGATGTATTTCCTCTATTCGCTAATACTTTCTTCCGGCATACTTTGCAGATTATATTGTTCTACTTCACATCTGACTCCTTAAAGCCAAACCAAGTCCAAATGACCGATGTTGCACCGGTCTTCTTTACGAGAACCCCCCCCCCAGGCTCCATGCTTTCAGCCTCAACAGACGCCGCTTGATGACGTTATCAACATGCGCTACCGCAATTGGCCGATATAGTCAAAATCTCTACCGTTGGCCAAATTAATATCATTTCTACCGTAAACCGTTTATACCCCCCACCCTAATACTGCCCAAGCCTATCTGACGCGTAGTTTATTATATGAGCACTTTTTTTAAAACTCGCCGGCATGTTCAGCGGTTGCTTCCTGCCTCTCCGCTCAACGCTCAAGCGAAGTATTCGCCATTCAGATCAGCCTTCATCACCAGTGAAAGAAGAAATTGCGAGTCAGAAACTTAGCTCAAATGTTTGGGAGCATTATACAAAGACAAAAAAAGGCACGTAGAGTGCAAACTCTGCAAAGTGAAACTCTCCTTTCACGGGAGCATACTACCGATGCGCGAGCACCTTAAAGGGAAGCAAGTCATGGCGGAGAATGAAGAGTTGCCCGGGAAAGTTTACCTCTTGTTAACAAACATCAGCAAAGACTTACTTGTATTCATAGTTGTAGCAACACCAGTAGTGGTGGTGATTTTATTACCTTTAGAACACGTTTGTATGTCACGTATTTTTGCTCTAATTAGTAAGTAAGTAAACTTTATTTGTATAGCACATTTCCCAGGCATAAGCCACAAGGTGCTTGACAACATTTTAAAAGTTTAAACAAGAAATGAGAAAATAGAAACTGTGAATAAAATCAATTTATAAAAATAAATAAATAACATATCATAAAAGGCCAAGACCACCCAGAAAATATAACAGCCCTCAAATACCTAGACGAACGCCTGGGCAAATAAATGAGTCTTAAGCTCACTCTTGAACTTGTCGACTGAATCAATAGAACGCAGAGTGAGGGATAGATTATTCCACAGCTTAGGAGCTACAAATTCAAATGAACGGTCACCTCTAGTGCGATAGTAAGTGCGAGGAACTTTAAGCAGATTATGATCCCCACTCCTCAGATCCTGCATAGGGGTGTAGGGTTGGATCAGTTCTCGAATGTAGGAGGGAGTTTGTCCATGCAAGATGACTCTTACATTTCTATGGCTTAACTTCACAGATTGGCCCAAATCACCCAGGTACTGCTTAATCTCCGGGACAGAACCAACAGGGGCAACAACCAGAGTTTCTGTTTTGTTAGCATTTAGCTGCAGGGAATTTTCACTAAGCCATTTCTTTATCTCCACTAAACAATGGAGCAAAGAGTCCAACTTATTCGGCTCAGACTGCTTAAAAGAGCAGTATAGCTGAATGTCATCAGTAAATAGGTGGAATGAAACGTCACTAAACCTTTGAATGATCTTACCCAAAGGGAGTCAAATACAACAAGAAAAAAACAGGACCCAGGACGGAGCCTTGGGGCACTCCACTCAACAATTCTGCAGATTGCAAACGCTAACGATTTATTTCCTCCTGCTATGTTACAGTGTTAATAAAAGTGCTCCGCCTCAATGGATGAGCTTGTTATGTGCACACCTCAGCAAGCTAACGCCCCTTTCGAACTAGCAGTGGCTCCACACCACCTGGATTGCCCCAGCCTGTCCCAGTTGATTCCACACATCCTAGCTTAGAAATACAAGGATGCAGTCAGAGAAGTTTTCAGCTCCTAGGTAATCAGCGTGATAATGCCTTAAGCCCAGGTGGGCTGATTCTACCCACCAATCGGAGGGTAGAATGAAGCGCTTCAACCTTGCCACCATGCCTCTTGTGAACACAAGTCATTTTGTGTACAATTTATTCTTGGTTTTAGAAGCCTACCTCCATCTGACTGTAGCATTTGTATTAACTGGTTACAAAGATAATAAGTTGTTCGATAAGCTATCATCTTGTCTTTATTATTAGATGGCACATAGCTGATCACATTTCAGACTAGAAGCTAATGATGGTATATTAGCCCATCCTGGTGCAATAAGCTATACTTTATGAATGACACAATGACTATTATATTAGTCGACGATTAGTCAACTATTAAAGTAGTCATTTGTGGCAGGCCTAACTGAATTTTAAATGAACATAACTAACTCATCAAAGGTATTTAACACACACAGTCTCATACTTGTATGCAACTGAGCACACACATTAGCAGGTTATCAGTGAATTAGTGACCGATATTGTAATTATATAAAAAAAAAATGCAAAAGTCTACTTACCGGGTAAAGAACCGGATATCCTTGTCAGAGTCAGCAAAACGGTGAACGCAGAACTGCTGTCTCAATGAAAAAGTCTCTATTTGCAGGCGGAGCTGGCAATTTTCTTTCCGTAGAGACGAGTTTTCCTTCACCATCGGATCAACCACCGCAGGGCCCGGTCTCAAAGCATAGTCATGATCAATGTGAGGGTCAAATGCGTGGTTCTGTGTGTCCTCCACACCAGTCTCTGGCGGGGTTGTTTCCATTCTCTCCAAAACTTCCGGTCTTGATGGTGAAAGGGAAAAGTTGTTCCATTCAAAAAATACAGGAACAGCTCCTTTTTTTAACAGCTGTCGATTATTGTTTGATGCGGTTTTATGGATATCTTCAGATCTGAAGTGCCGGCTACAAACACGGGTGTGTGGTGTTACCGTAAACTTGTCCCTGCGAATAGCCGCAACCCACTTAAGGTTGGTTTATGCTTGACGCGTCCGCGAGGTCCGCACGGCTCCGCGCGGAGAAGTTGCGTCATTTTGCGTCATTTTAACAACCACGCCCCTCCACCGCGTCTCCGCACGGCCCAAGATTTCCGCAACGCGCACCTCGGAAAATTTCTAACCACGCGGACGGACGGACGCGGAAAAACATGGCGGACCGGCACGGCAGAGGTTCGTAAATACAGACATTTGTATGATTCAGCTCTCAAAGATCACCGTGATCAACATGTTGTTAATAGTTCTTGGAGAGAAATAGCTCGCACTGTCGGAAAAGACGAGAACGCTGTTAAAAATGCTGAAATGTCATGTTGTAAACAGTAATTTCTACTTCTACTATGGTGTAGTGTTGGATGCTTGCCGTAGAGCTCCATGCTGCCCCCTACAGTTTGGGAGAATATTGGCTCACCGCAGAGACGAGCCGCACAAACCATAAACGCTGCGAGTTGTGAAGCGCGTTCCAGCCGCGAGCCGCGTCACCGCGCAGAAAGTGAATGCGTCAAGCATAAACCAAGCTTTACTCCTCAGCTCCGCATCAGCGGGAAACGTGAAAAAGCTCATCATAGAATTGTACTTTGCGGATACCTTGCACTGTGGTACACAGCAGTGCTCGGCATTAGTACCAGAGGATCTCTGGTAGTTAAAATTAGACTTTTTCATGAGGCCCGGTGGCAGATAGAAATCAGAGACGTGGCAAGAGGAAGTAGTTCAGCTGGCTAACAATTCAACGGTGGTCGTTGGTATAAAGCCAGTAGTTCTATGCGCTGTGCGTTATCCCGTGGTGTGTAAACAACTTATGCCCTACTGTGTCCTCACAAAAAACTATTCTACCGATACGAGTCACGTAATCTCCTTATTTATCTTTAAAAATGGCGATTTTTGCACAAAAAAGTGACAAATTATCAGTTATGCTAGCCTTTTTTTTTTCTCCAACGTACTTGTGGCGGCTTTAGTAAAACGTGTGGAACTACTGTGATTTATATAAAAACCATGCTGTAGAACACTACCGCAGAGGCCTACATGATAAATAAAGCAGGTCTCTCCTTTCACCGTTAAGCACCGCGTGTACACGAAGCTAACTTTTGAGAGCTAACGTCGGTTCACTCGACCGCAGTTAGAAAATCGAACTAGAAACTGGGTTTATGAGCAACGACCAAATACCCAAACCACCTGCTGAGGGTATTTTTTTCAAATCACATGGTTTAAAATGTAAACATGAGGTTTTAGCCGTGTATTAGCGTTTGGCTTGAACTCACGGTCTTTCTGTATGGATGACTAGTTTATGAACGAGAACGTGATACAAACCGAGCAATCGAGGAAGAAATCGGAGGAAAATCGACGAACCGAAGTATTTTAACCATGAACTTGTGTGTAAAACTCTACCTGTAGCTGGGCTGTGGAGAGACCCTGCGTCTTTGTGATGGCAAACGCATGTTAGAATCCACAACAACACACGTCTTCCTGTGTTCTATCGCGCGGAAATGGGAGAGCCAATCAGAGAGCGCAATGTCTCCACGAGCGGCGTTCAAAGAAACTGAGATTTTTTAGATTTCTGGTTTTAAACCCAAAACGAAGCAATGAATCCCGACCACTGACATTTATTTGGGTTATCAATTTATAACACAGATAAATTTGCACTCAGATCAGATGTCACGGACGTTTAAGACGTTTATAAATATTTGCATTTGTGACTAACATATCACTTCAGCCTGGAAACTTTTACGAAGGATTTAATGAGGAGTTTGAACGCAACGCGTACGTCACTTCTGGGGGGAAGTAGAAACAATCTTTTTTTTCCCAAAACTTTATTGAACAAGGTGATAAGTTTACAAACAAATTGTATACAAAATTGAACAAAGAAGATGAAACATATGCCAGGGGGTGCACTACAGAAATGTTACACACATCCAAATAAATTATAGGTGGTGCAAATAGTTATAGTTTTTAAAGCTTTTTTGTTTAGTGATCCACTAATCAATTTTATGTAAGATAGAGCGTCACTATAATAGTGCTTGAAATTAGGTTTTTGGTTACTGTACTTGCATTTGTGGAGATAGAATTTAGCTAGAATAATTAACAAATTTATAACAAAGTATACATCTTCCTTTCTGTGCTTGCAAAAAAAATACAACATTTTCCCATTTTAAAACAAAGTCCTTGCAGAGCTGTCCAATAATAAATCTGCTAAAGTCTTTCCATAACGTTGTAGCATGTGAACAGATCCAGAAGAGGTGCTGAACGGTCTCAGGGTGGCTTCCACAAAAACAGCAATTCACATCAATGTCCCTCTTAAACTTTGTCATATAGTGATTAGCTGGGTAACACTTATGAAGTATTTTGAATGAAACTTCTTTGACCTTATTTGTCACAAAATACTTATTAGGAATGGTCCGTACTCTTTTCCAACTGATGTCAGTGACAAAGGAATTCCAATAAAAAATCACATATGGAACAGATAAGGATTCTCTCTGCATGAATATTCCTATTACTGTTTTTATGCTCGATAAGACAAACTTTTCCTACGTATGTGTTCACAGGGTCGGGAAGAGAAATAGGCGGTACAACTGGTAGAACACCTTTAAAAAGCATTCTAACACCCATAGGTATTGCAGCAAACAGTATGGCATATTCTTTGGGAGTTGCCGGAAATTTATATGTGTTTAGGAGTTCTGTGTAAGACATAAGCTGTCCATTAGTATTATACAACTGATTCACAAAAATGATCTGTTTCTCAACCCAATTAGAGAAAAACAATGATTTATTTTTATACACTATGTTCCTGTTATTCCAGATCAAGTATGCATGGGGAGTAAAATTATGTTTATAAATCAGTGACCAGGCTAATAGAACTTGTTTGTGAAACATTGAAAGTTTTTCTGGAAGCTTAGGAAGTAGAAACAATCGACATTGCACTTTTAACAGTTAAAACATTTGAGCGATGTGATGGTAACGGGTAAGTTTAATGAAATATAACTTATTTTTACACTGCACTGACGTTTTTACATTTAGTTAAAAGTGATACATATATTAATTTGTTTCCTTTCATTTCACATTTTTTTTATTTTAAACTTCCATAGATTAGGCATGGGAAGAAAAAAATAGAAATAGTAACAGTAAACGAACACCATAAGGCTTTATATATATATTTTTATTATATACAAAGTCATGAGCTGCAAAACTTGAATGTTTTTTTTTTCCTGACAGAAACCTTGTTTCAGTTCCTGGAAGTTAACCAATAAAATCTCACAATAACAAATTAGCTGTAAACACAAACTCAAAATAAAAAATTAAAACAGAAGTTTGACATGAAGTTTTCTGGACAAAATCGTTTGACATCAATGTGCAAAAAAGCTGCAGCTTCAGAAAAAGTAGAAGCATAGAACTCCAGCTGTGTGCAAGTAAAACAGAAACTTGAGTTAAAAAGTATAGCAATGTGTTATCTGCAGAGGAAAGAACAAGATGCTTCTGCAAATACTGGATATGTGCTTGAGGTTTTCTCCATGTTGGCAGCAGTTTGAGTTCATGGTGCTATCCTGGATTTGCAGATCATGTTGCAACCATAGGAAAAGTGGCCATCGTTGCTTGGAGCTCGACAGCTCCATGGTTCTCCTTCTCAGAGACATTAACAGCGGCGTTCCTCAGGGCTCTCTACTCGAGACCCAGAGAGAAGTTTATCCCGTGAACGATACCGATGACGATAGGCTGCCAGGCGACCAAATACCTGAGCCAGTCCAGCAGCTGTCCATACAGAATGTGAGTTTTCTCCCAGCTGGATTAAAAGAGGAAGAATTAAGGAGAACAAATTATTTAGACCACAGAGCCACTTTAATCACTGTGTGTCTGTGACTAAAACTAGAACCACAAGTTTGAACCAAAGGATACGGGTTGTTCATCATCCTCTTCAAGTCGACCTTCTCGTTACAGTATGGACACGTCTGCTTCTTACCCACAATGCACCAGCCGCGGATGCAGAACTCGTGGAATCTGAAAGGGCAGGGCGAGTTAAGGCGAATTCCCTGAAATCAACACCAGCTCTCCTGCTCCTGTAGGAGTCTGGATATCGGTAAAGGAACGGACTCAACAATGTCCTCCAGCCGGGATCAGGAGGATACATGTGTCCACAGGACAGCTGGTAGGTGTCCTCGATTAACCCCTCCTCCTCCACCTCCACCAGGATCCTCTGCCCACACACCGCGCAGATGTCCCCCGTCAGGCTCCTGCTGGGCATGCCCCCCTTGTTATAGTACTAAAAACACAGAAATACGGCTGGTTCGGACCAGAGAGCGATAACAATCACAGAATTATATAGAAGAACCCTTTTTAGTGAGTGTGTGTGTGTGTGTTATCAGGGATGCATGGGTTTCCCCTGCCTTCGAGACCAAAAACATGCATGTCAGCTTTAAGGTGACCCTAGGGGTGACTGGTTGTTTGTCTCAGTGCGTCCCCGTGGTGGACTGGAGACATGTCCAGGCGTTCCTGCTCGACGACAGCTGGGGTTAACACCAGCCCGCCGAGACCCTGCTCACGAATAAACGGTTCAGAGGGCGAGTGAGTGAGTTTCACCCCGATGGTGGAAGCCATGTAGTCGGTGCAGATTTCAGCAAAGTCGCGTCCCATCACGCCGTAGTAAAGCCCGTAGAACAGCATGATCACCCCCACGTCCATGGAGTCCTCTGCCTTGATCCTGCAGTCGAGAGCATAAAGACCTGTATTAAAGTCATTACGACTAAAAAAAAAAAGCTTAAAACCAAACAGACGGGTGATAATTATTCAGCACAAACAACGTCGATGCCGCCGAGAGCCACAGCGGACCATTAAAGGTGACGGACCTTCTGTCTCACCGTCGTCGTGACTATAACTGTTGAGTGCACACATCTACATCAACTCATCCATGGATCCATCCTTCTTGCAGGTTGCCCCCACCCCTACATGGAAAACACCACCTTCGTACTGCACCAGCTAGCAGCAGCGACTGACCTGAAGAAGCCGTTGAAGCCGAACATGGTGAACATGATGGCGAGGTATCCCAGAACCCCCACGCCGTAACTCAGCCAGTAGATCAGCAGGAACCACTTGTAGACCATCCTGGAGGTGGGACACGCGGAACACAACGGCTGATTCGTATTGGGTGTGTAAACGTGGACAGGAGACCGCAGTCCTTTGGTCTCAAACACAAAACAGCGGATGTGTTTAAATACAGTTTTAACACCGGGAGTTAAACAGCTGCTGACATGCTAACCCGCTAACAAGCTAGCTAAACTTTTCTTCCTTCAGGAATAAATAAACTCCTCGACCACCACCGGAGCCTTTGGGCTAACTCTAGCCTGGGAGCTAGCCCTGCTAACAGAAATAACTTCCTGTTTCTGTCTCACGTCAGCACACGCCATGTTTGAGACGTCCCGGTGTCCCCTCACCTGGGCGTCCTGCAGGACAGCGGCTTACGCGTGGCTCTGAAGATGACGTAGCTGGTGATGACGGAGAACATCCCCCACATGGACAGAAACCTCCACCAGTACAGTTTAATGGTGAAGTAGAGAGGAACCACCCACATCTGGATCAGCGTCACCATCTGCGTGGACGACAGGGACCGGTTTAGACTGGTGTCAGAACCAGGAGAGTCTAAACTAAAGATGGGACATTTAGTCCATTCTGTCTTTTATTTATAAATAAACCTTGTTGTGGATGGCTACCTGAACAGCCTCTGTTCAGAGAAATTGAGTTTATGATCTCTTGGACTGACAAGCTAACAGCTAGTCTGATTTCAGCCTAGATGAAAATGTGTTGCTGCTGTTATAAAATATTTAACGAACCTTATGGAATTCTGTGGTAATTTGTGTGGAATTCTACAGCTGAAAGATGTGGAAATCTGCAGCTTTTACAAGAGAATTCTGTTTTTCTATGAAAGTCTGCGACCTTCATTCCTCTAGATATTCACACGAAGCCCTCTAGTAGTTTATAACGAAATACCAGGTTATTTACAGGGAATTACTGCTATTTAAAAAGGCCCTTCAACCCTATTTTAATGCATTTGCAGTGGTCTCTAGTAGGAATGACTGCCTCATAAGTCGTACTGGGGGGCGGCGCTCTAGTGCTCCGGTTTCAGGAACTAGAAGTGAGCTACATCAGAGCCGAGCTTCAGACGACAAGATTTGGAGTCTTACTCGCTGATATTTGGACATCCATCCTCTGACTGGCTAACAGCAACATGAACCACCGACTACATCTGCACTGCAACGTTCATATTTTACCTCCACATATAACACAAGCGTGAAGGAGTTCTGCTGTGTGGTGGAGTAGCTAATGCTAAGCTAACAGCCTTCCCAGTCACAAGTCAAGTTGAGTGAGTTCATGAATGTTAGGTGACAGTGTGATGTAGATCTGTCAGGCTTTTCTCATCCTCGAGTTTCACCGTCTGTTTTCCATCAGAATCTAATGATGTGTAGGAGTACGGAGGCCCATTCCCGCCACTCGGATAAAAAAAATAAAAATTATTATCTCATAATTATGAGATAGCTATCTCATTATTATGAGATACTGTTGAATAAAGATTTTCGATTCCTCCAGACCTGTCTTATTATTTAATAGCAGTTCTGGATTACATCTCAAATCTGTATGTTAGTGAAACCAGGCTTCAGGGTTCAGCTAGAGGTCTGTGTGTGGTGATTTGACTCCTGATCTCATGCTGCCATAAATGATGTGTGTGTTTCAACTAATCTGCTATCCATGACAAATTTATGTTGTAGTTTAACCTTGTATCGACTTTTTATGGTGTAGCCTAGGATGTGATAAGAACTTCAGGGACACGTATAGAGATGTTTATGTTTGACTTCCTTTGATCTGAGCTGAAGAAGGAAGAAGGAGGAGGGAAGACCCCCGCCCATCTGACTGATACCGGAGGGGGCTGGGAGAGGACCCAAGGCCGGAGAATGTTTCCGAGGCAGGGGTTGCCATGGAGACGGAAGGGGGGCTAGGAGGAGAGAGTTGAGGAGAATAAAAGGGTGAGGGCTCCGTGGAGAGGGGGTCGGTCTGGGGTTTTTTGGGTGTTGGAGAAGAGTTCGGAGGACAACTGTAACGGTTGAGTGATCTGACCCGCTGCGTCGGGAAATCTGGAATATTTTTACTTCATCATATAAAATAAAATATTTGCTCCTTCATATAAGGGGCTTTAAACGGAATTTCCAGCCTGGGGTCTCCAATCGTGTCGTGTAACAGCGGAAAGGTGAGGCGCTGATTACTTTTAATCCCACTCCAAGAGGTTAACACTTAAACTTAAAGTCTTTAACCTGGGCATAGCATAAGCTGCAGGTGACTGAGTTGTGGTGAAGTTATAACAAGAGTCTTCCTTTGTGCTGCTAAAGTATGTTTGCCAGAGTCTAAATCTAGGTAAAGATGATCGCTGATTAGCTCACAGAGGTGTAATCTCAGACTGGAGTCACGCTCACGCACAAATAGAATTACAAGTCAACCCTGAGACGTAGTGTTTATTAAAGAGTCAGCTAGTTTGGGAGGATGACTTGTAACATGGCGCCCAATAACGTGGGGCTGTGATTTCGCAGTTGAGTAGAAAACAACCTGTTGTGAGCTTAGAAAGTCCGGAACTGGGAAAATTGTCCGCAAGGGCGGACAATTTGTCCCTAAGGAGCCGGCTATATTGGCCGAAGGGGGCCGCTTAGGGAGCCTATGAGTTTAGATTCTGAAGTCCAGTAGCTGGAAGTGTGTTGGAACGCACTGGTCCGGTTGGATCGGTTCCGTAGAAGTGCGTTTCTCTCCACCAGGTGCACACGGCGCAAAGGGGTTTTGTGAGAACCTCTTAGCAGAATTCTCACACGCAGGAAAGTGAGGGGCCTCGTAAAAGATTCTCACAAAATAGAATGAAGTCGCAGGTTGCAATTCCTGACCTCGTGGACGTAATCCGGGGCAGAACAGCTAAGTTGCTGCTGGTGTGTGTGCACGCACACCCTGCCTTTAAAGGACAACGATTTTGATGCGAGGTGATCTTTATGAGTAAAGATACTCGTGTAACTGAGGGAAAATTTAGGGATGGCTGCAGTAAGCGAGGGAGGAAGAACGCGGTGAGAGAATGGCTGATATTGAGAGCTTGTGGGCTCGTGACGGCCCAGCTGGAGTGGGAGCGATGTTTTCTAACAGAGGTTAGCGAGTTACGCTCAGCACGTCTAGCAGATGGGTCAGATATTGATTTTCAACCCGCGTTCCATGATAAAATGCCCGCTTTATGCATGCCTGCGCCGAAATATGCTAGTTGGTTGTGCATTTCAGACTTGGTGGAGCTTGTGCAAAATAATCTGTCTGATTTTACTCATCCAGCAAGCCTTGTGCCAGATCATGATTTTCAGGTGGTGGTGAGAGGAGCTGTTGTAGATGTAGATAAAGAAATGGACAGGATTGTTCAGGGAGCTTTGATTGATGAGCAACAGAAAGCCCTTCTCAGACACGAGATGAAAACTATTAACTTTGCCAAAAAATCAAGGATGATTGTGGATTGTGCAAAGGAGAGCTATATGTAATTCAAGCTACCCCTCCCCCGTGTGTGCCTCAGAATCCAATGGGCAGGGGGGTGGAGGATTGGAACGAGTTACTTGTTGATCTGAAATATAAAGTTTCTGGGATATCAATACACTCCTGAAGGGAGAAAGGTAGATGTGAAAGTTTTTGAAAACATCACGCTGCCAAAAAACCCTGCTGCAGCTTGAAGGAGTGCTGGAAAGCTGGGGTTTTATGGTGAAAATATACCAAAGCTGTCAGAAAGAATGCAGTCTCTCCAGGCCTTAAAGCGAGGGGTTAGAAGCAAGGGGGGTGAGACTGATGAATAATGACCGTGTGCTCACAGAGGAGAGTGAGTGAGGTCATTGAACTTTGTAAAAACAGTCACTGTGCTTTTGAGCACAGAGACACAGAAAAACACAGAATGATGTTATGGCATTCTGGGCATGGATTAAATATGTAAATAACAAGAGGACCTCTCAGAGAAATGGGAGAATTGCAGGTTCTGCTCAGAAAGCAGAGCTCACAGCTGTATTAGAAGCTATGGGTACATCATGTGCGCTGAGAAAAGGCAACTTCCAGGTACGACACCAGCCGGCCCACACACTGAGTGACACCTCTGCTGCCAGAGGTAATGCTGCGGTGGACAGACTGGTGCAGGCCAGAATGGTGAGATTGGTTTTGCATGACAGTACAGAGTCTGACTACGACCTGGTGAAGAAGCTGCATTAAACTCTGGGGCGCCCCGGTCTTCAAAGGCTGAAGAAGTGGTGCTTGCAGAATGCAGTTTGCATCCCCCATTTGGACTCTGTGCTGAGAGATGTTAAATCACACTGCGCTCTATGCTTAGAGCTGGGTAAACAACCCACAGAGAAAGTGGTTGGCGACCGTATTGGTCCAGAAGGCTTGACCTCTGTCTCTTGTGACATTGGAGAGCTGAAGAGAACACGAAGGGGCAATAAGTATTTCCTGGTGGTCAAAGGGAACAGGGGGGAGAGTATAGGAGGTATGTTCCCTTTGCCCAATATGACAGCAGGAAGGATTGCAGATTGCCTAGCGAGAATCCTGATGTGTTATCCACAAATAAAAGCTATCAGGATGGATAATGTACCACATTTCAAAAATAAAGTTGTTCTGGAGCTGCTGGAGAATGAAGGACTGATAATCCAGTGGTCCATCCCCTACAAGCCACACACAAACGGAGTGGCTGAGAGAGCAGTTCGCACCGTTAAAGAGGCGATAAAAACCTTGAACTTGAAGGAATGGGATTCTCCAGGAGCAGTTCTGGCCATTAATAAGGCTCTATTAGAACAGCCTTTGAGACAATAAACTGCTAAAGACACACTCTCTGTCTCTCTACAGGGAGAACAAGAGAGAAGCTTCCTGCATAAAAGACCCCAGGATGGAAAAGTTGAAAAGATTGAGGGGAACCATGAAGGGAACACAATCAGATGTGCAACCCCTAACCAAAGCACAGTCTGGCTTGAAGACTGTAAAGAAATGGGTACCACTAAATGAAGGTGGAATTGCATCCCCAATATGGCTGCTGAGTGCATCAAGTTCAGGGGGGATTACATTAGGTAAAGTACGAGGGCAAAGTTGTGATGAGGAGTGCTTCAGCTGGTCAGTTTACAGACCGGGTACATGCGCAAACTGTGGCAATGAGGTTGCTGAGATAAGGTGGGAAGGCCCGAGATTTCTTAAAGACAAAGTTCTGAGAAAAAATCCTTCACCCACAAACGTTGTGGAATTACATGGTGTGATGAAAGTGGCGTGGTGTGGAGATTGTTGGATGAGTAAAGCAGGCAAAACAAGAATTGGTCGTCTGGATCATCATAGTGTTGATGAATCTAGAAAATGTTGCAGAGTGGACAAAGGAAGACTCTCCAGTTGTTCCAGTTCATGTGGGGTGCGAATTTACCCTGTGGTGTTGCTGGTTCCTGAGATGAGTCACCTGTCAGGCTTGACATGCTCCCAGGCATATTGGGAGAATTGCTTTAAAGAGATAGTGTGTACTAGAAAGGGAGGGAGTTTGAGTGAAACTTTCTCACCTTGGGGAAAGGTGCTGTGGGAAGCTACTGAACCACAGCTGTGTTGGAGAGACAGGCGAGGCAAGTTTCCTATAACCACTGACGAGTGGGAAAGGAGACAGGTTCGTCATGAGACAACAGATAAGGATTGGTACACCTCAGCTACTGTACCAACATGTAATGACTTGTCAATAACCAGAAGTCAGACGCAAGTATTAGTTAAAACAAAAAAAGGCTGGAAGAAGCTGGATGTCTGGAGAGACTCACTCAAGAAGAGTGATGGTGTTTTAATAGCAGTAAACTTGGAGTGGGATCGGCACGCGGAGACCCCCGGGCTATTTACAAGGGACACCGTGGCTGCGCCAAGGCCACAGGTGAATTAAGAAAAATGTGTATGATGAAGCTCTCTGCCTAATTCTCCTCGTCTCTACAGGCAGCAGAGATTCATGGATTCCTGCGGAGAGTGGGAGGAGGAGGAGCTAGATCGGCTCCTCACACGACCTCCTGATAAGACTTGCTGGGAGAGTTGGAGAGGAGGTATCTTATGTTGTATCGGCTTATTAATCTGTGTGGTAGCGATATCTTTCATCTCGATGCCTGTTTCACGAGTTGTAACACTCAAGACCACGGCTGTGGTTAAAGGGTGGGTTCACAAGCGACCAGGAACCCTAGACCTGCCTAGAGTGTCGTGCTTGACTCCTCATGAGGAGAGCTTTAATGCCACTCAGTGGATGGAATATTGTAAGGCTGTTACACAGGGCTGTCCAATCCCTGATCCAGGCGAGGCCTGTAGCCCCACATCTACCGGCTGGCTGATGTGGTTAGAGCAGCTTAATAATGTCACCGACAGCCATAATTCTACTTATGGGCTGTTAGGATGGGAGGAAGGAAAGCTTAAAGTGTGGGATTTCACAGTTGATGTACAACCTGTGGAATGTATTACTAAAATCTACCATTTTGGGGTACTAACTGTCTGGGGAGAATATATAACTGGTTTTGATAAGGTTTCTGATTGCATGATATTCAGACTCCTTGCGTTCCCGAATGGAACTGCAGCTGGGAATGATAGCTGGGCAATGGAGGGGGGTTCCCTACCCCCCATGTCGCAGCTGATTGCTCCACAAGACGCAGACACGGCTGTGACCCCTCACTTGAGGAGGCAGACGCGTGCTGCTAAAGAGCAGACGAAAGGCCACAGGCTTCCTAGTCCACAGAGTATTTGGTTGGACAGAACCAAAGCTTTTTCAGCTTACAAAATGATCCCTTTAGGAAAGGGAAAACAACTGTTACCCATGACATTGCATGTAACCCCAAAGGGAGTTAAATTAAACTTCATTCATGCTCCGCATGTGCTGAACAGGAGCTTGATAGATGGAATGACAGAATATTTTATGATCATCCCACGTCTGGCCTGGGACAAAGGAGAGGCGGATAGCGTGTGGAGATGTATTAAGAAATTAACTAGTGACCCAAAATACCCCAGAACATGGTGGAATAATTATATATGGAAGTTAATGTCCTTAGGTGGACATGTACGAGGTCCTTTTCCTGGAATGATTCCGAAAACGAGTCATGATGCATGGCTTGTGAATAGCACATCGAAGAGATGGGCTCTGAATGTGTCATATGAAATGTGGACGGAGGATGTTCATGGCTTAATGGGACATTTTGCCCCGAACGGGTTTGATAAGCCAGGGCGAGTGACAGAGTACGATGTCCTTTTTGGACAATGGTGGGCTACCAATCTGACAGAAGGGGTGTTAGAATGCAGGCCTAAAGAGAGACTCGGCTCTACAATCTTTTGGATGGCTAATTTACTGGCGTTGTTGAACCCAGCTACAGTCCCAACGATTAAAGATGTAAATGTGAAAAAAGGTGTAAATATGACTCCTCCGTTCGTGAGGATGGAGAAACATGGCAGTTTAATAGAACTGACTATGGTCCGATCTCAAGGTCCGCATCTAGATGATTTGTACTCCACCCCAGCTTATTCAAAGTTTCGGTTTATGAATATGACATGGGGGCATTATACTGGAGAGCTGCGAGACTTGGAGTATGATTATGCGTATCGCGAACAAGCTTTACGATTCAGGGAAGCACATTGGGTGCGAAATTCTCTGTTAACCAGGTGGTGTAGGTCTGATGCGTGCTTCAGAACTTTGGCCCAGCCCGCTACGAAAATTGCTGTTAGAAATGGGAAAAATGTGTATAATCCTTATGAACTGGGCGGCTTTGTTGACCCTCACGGTTACCCCCACTGGTGGCACTCAAATTGGAGCAGCTACGTCGTCTGGGACTCAGAGAATTTCCCATCATTAGGAGTAGGATGGGGTTACTTTGCCAACTCGAAAGGCCCCAAAGCTTGTTTTTGTCAGGAGGACATAGATGCTGTTGAATACAGGAGCGACTTGGGTATATGGCCCTTTCAAGCATGGATTCCTGTTGGTGGGGGTCGTTGGGAGCAGAACTGTTCTGGTTCCTTTCATTTTCCCAATCGGACAGGCACATGTTGGTTGAGTGAAAGAGCTAGGATGTCTGATTGGGAATTTGTCCAGAAGGGTTTTAAAATTATTGGCCAAGGATTAACCTTAGGTATCAGAGAGGCCGTTAAGGTGGTCGCCCAGGGAGCAATGGGTGTTGCCTCTCTGATAATCTCTGAATTATGGGTTTACGCCAAGGTCCCTGTGATCGTAGGAGGGGTCCTGGTGATGTTATCTGTTTGTGTTAAACTCATGCATCTTTTGAAGTGTTTTGCCAGCTGCAACAGGAGATCTGCTAATCAGCCCCGATGGCAGGAGGAAGGGCCTCCTGAGTCAATTAGATTGGGACCACGTGGACGCCGGGCACTCAGGAACAGAGCTGCACGCAGGTAACATCTCCCTTGAAGAGAAAGTTCTCAAGGTATCATGGCCCGTGCAGAATCTCCACGTGAGGTATTTGGAGAAGCAGATGAGGATGTGCTGATTACCTCGGTAAGACTGTCTCTATTAGGTTAATCTTACCGGCGAGATATGCTAATATTAGATGCACAAGAGGCCTAGCTGAGGACTCTTGGAACGTTGATGTGATAACTTCTGCTTAATGCATGATGAGAGAATGATTGGGACATCCTGTTATCTGATCAGGATGGAAAGGCCCACTTATTCATTGTGGTTACTAATTTGCATGCTGTAACTTGTGTAATTCCTGCGGGAAGCAGTGAAGACCTGTGACCTGCATTAGAGGTCTCTAGGATTTTTACATACCTATTAGTGGCATGTTTGATATCATTATATGGATGTGTTGTACTAACAGAATTAATGATGAAGAAGTGTCTGGCTGCATTTTGTGAGAAAGACCTGACCTCAAGTTCACAGAGGATGGTAGGGTGCTGCTGACCCCTAGTGGGGTCATAAAGGTCATGTGTGACTGGTACCAGAACCAAGGTCTGTTTAGTGTCTCTGTGTGTGTTTTTAGGTTGATGAATCAGAGGATCTATTGCCTGGCCCAGACTCTCAGGAGATGCTGGTGCTGCCACCCAGTGGACAGAAGCCGCTGGTGAACAAGCGACGTCAGCCTGGGGTGATGCCACCCAAGAGAGTTTCACTTTACGGGCTGGTGGATGGTAAACCTGTAAGGATAAACCCGAATGGACCGTGGAATGCACATGTTTGGGAACGTATTGTGTTGGTCTCTGATGGTACCAGTCATAAAGGGACTCGAGTGGCGAGGAGGGAGAAGATTCTTCAGAGAATTACACGCTCGACTCTAGTTAAGCATTTTGATTGTGTCAGGCGCGATGTGTCACGGGGCCAGACGCGCTTGCCCTGTGCACTCTCTCATTTCAGAGAGGGCGACGTCGACTGGTGGTGGATCAGTACACCCCACAACGACTACGTGCAGGAGGGCGAAGAGCCAAGGCGTGTGGTCAGGATGCAACCATCACCTGCTAAAGTGGACGTTCCGATGCAGGAAGTGAGCCCTCCGGAGTTCAATCTGCGTCGGCAGCTTCAGGCCGCTCCGTCTGTCCAGGCCATAGTACCACCAGTGATGAATGCAATAAATCCACATGTTTACTTGTATCCAGGAAATTTGAATATGCAGTATTTCCCGCAGTTTATGCCATTTAACGAAGCTTGGTTTCAAGGGGGGTGTTGAATAAAGATTTTCGAATCCTCCAGACCTGTCTTATTATTTAATAGCAGTTCTGGATTACATCTCAAATCTGTATGTTAGTGAAACCAGGCTTCAGGGTTCAGCTAGAGGTCTGTGTGTGGTGATTTGACTCCTGATCTCATGCTGCCATAAATGATGTGTGTGTTTCAACTAATCTGCTATCCATGACAAATTTATGTTGTAGTTTAACCTTGTATCGACTTTTTATGGTGTAGCCTAGGATGTGATAAGAACTTCAGGGACACGTATAGAGATGTTTATGTTTGACTTCCTTTGATCTGAGCTGAAGAAGGAAGAAGGAGGAGGGAAGACCCCCGCCCATCTGACTGATACCGGAGGGGGCTGGGAGAGGACCCAAGGCCGGAGAATGTTTCCGAGGCAGGGGTTGCCATGGAGACGGAAGGGGGGCTAGGAGGAGAGAGTTGAGGAGAATAAAAGGGTGAGGGCTCCGTGGAGAGGGGGTCGGTCTGGGGTTTTTTGGGTGTTGGAGAAGAGTTCGGAGGACAACTGTAACGGTTGAGTGATCTGACCCGCTGCGTCGGGAAATCTGGAATATTTTTACTTCATCATATAAAATAAAATATTTGCTCCTTCATATAAGGGGCTTTAAACGGAATTTCCAGCCTGGGGTCTCCAATCGTGTCGTGTAACAGCGGAAAGGTGAGGCGCTGATTACTTTTAATCCCACTCCAAGAGGTTAACACTTAAACTTAAAGTCTTTAACCTGGGCATAGCATAAGCTGCAGGTGACTGAGTTGTGGTGAAGTTATAACAAGAGTCTTCCTTTGTGCTGCTAAAGTATGTTTGCCAGAGTCTAAATCTAGGTAAAGATGATCGCTGATTAGCTCACAGAGGTGTAATCTCAGACTGGAGTCACGCTCACGCACAAATAGAATTACAAGTCAACCCTGAGACGTAGTGTTTATTAAAGAGTCAGCTAGTTTGGGAGGATGACTTGTAACAGATACTAAGTCACAATTATGAGATAGCTAAGCCATAATAATGAGATAGCTACGTTATAATTATGAGATAGCTAAGTTATAATTATGAGATAGCTAAGTCATAATTATGAGATAGCTAAGTCATAATTATGCGATAGCTAAGTTATAATTATGAGATAGCTAAGTCATAATTATGAGATAGCTAAGTCATAATTATGCGATAGCTAAGTTATAATTATGAGATAGCTAAGTCATAATTATGCGATAGCTAAGTTATAATTATGAGATAGCTAAGTTATAATTATGAGATAGCTAAGTCATAATTATGAGATAGCTAACTTATAATTATGAGATAGCTAAGTTATAATTATGAGATAGCTAAGTCATAATTATGAGATAGCTAACTTATAATTATGAGATAGCTAAGTCATAATTATGAGATTTATTTTTAAATCTGAGTGGCGGGAATGGGCTTCCATAGAAGGAGGACCTCTTCTTCCAGCAGCAACATTCAGATGTAATGTTTAAGATTCAGATGAGCCTTTCTACCAGGGAGGGGTTTAGGGTCAAATACCTCCTTTAATATTTAAGGTGGAATGGTAGACTGGGTGGCAGAAGCAGGACCTTCCATCACTCACGTTATAGGAGCGGTGGTGCCGCTGCTTCCACTGTACCAGGACGATCTGGGCCACCACCAACGTGGCGATCAGAATCAGAACCATCTCCGCGTGCATGGCCTCGTGACCCCGGTGCTTCAAGTGCAGACGCTCGTGCTGCGTCCTGCAGACAGATGGAACCATGAGGCGCTCCTGTTCAGATGTTTGTGAGCAGCAGCTGGAGGAACTCACCTCCACGTCTCTCTGGGACTCATCCTCAGCGGCTCGTCCTGCGGAGACAAACAGCTGCTGGGTCTCTGGACTGGTGCAGGCTAGCGCGGCTGGGACACGTCCGTAAAACCCGACGAGCGATTTAAAAACGCCGCTAACGCGCTTCTGTGGCGCCACGTAGCCAGCAGCTAGCTAGCCAGCCTCGGAGCCGGTTAGCGGCGGTAAACGACGTTAAAACCGGTCAAACTAACGGTAGCACAGTGTTCGTGCGGCCACGGGCTACTCACCTGGGGATGGACTTCTGCCATCTTCAGTGCTGGACCAGAACCGATCCACCAGCCGTAGCAAGGCGTGTGTACGGAAAACCACGAGGTTCAAATTCAGAACGCAAACCTACACCCTTCATTTAACCATAAACACCATTTTATCTTCTAGCTTGTCACACAACCACATTGACCGTTTTTTAAATTCGAGTCATTAATACAAGATACATAAATGACTGAATGTCCAATATGAAGTACATGGAACAGTACAAACACACCAGCAACTTAACAGGATTAGACGCCAGGGGTTACTGTACACAATGAACATGACCACGTCACTGCAGTAACACCAAAGCTTAAGTCAGCAGCAGGAAATGTGGCTTTTTTCAACATAAAAACTTTATGGATCACACTTTCTACCAGGTAATCTTTCCCACCACTAAAATGGTTTCCATGGAGACGTGCATTTATTTTTAAGTTAACAGAGAAATAAAAACCAGACAGATGAGATTTAATCAGATTTTATTTGACGTCATAGTTGACATCAGCAGTTGCTCCGGCATCAGACACAAATCACAGTAGACATCAACTCAAACCGAACTAATTCACTCCTCCAAGTCGGTGGCTGAAGTCCGTCGTCCTGCAGGGAGGAGAGAGGAAAGCTGGTCACTATCAGGCAGAGCCAAGCTGATGCTCAGAACCAGAACTAAAGTCGCTCAGACATCCAAGGAAGGTTTGGACCATCTTTGGTCTGGAAGACCTCTGGTGGAAACTACGAATGGCAGGAAAAATCATCATCACAGCGATCATCTGGTGCTTCACCACCACTAAAAGCCAACTTCTTTAAACCCAGTCAGATACAAACCTGCGTATTTTAACCTCCAGCTGCCACAACTGACCCTCTCCCCGCAGAATCATCCTGCACAAAACAGAAACACGTTTAAATAAAAAAATAAAATAAAACAAACAACATCAGATGCATCATCGTAATTCGCTCAGACATCCAAGGAAGGTTTGGGCCGTCTTTGGTCCTAAGACCTCTGGTGGAAACTACGAATGGCAGGAAAAATCATCATCACAGCGAACATCTGATCGCTCCTTGTGCTACAACCAGACGCTTATTCAGATACCAACCTGGACACGAGAACGGGACCCTCGGCTTCCTTTAACCGGGCACCGGATGGCCAACAGGAACCTGAAACAAAGTCACAAGTTGGTCTGGAGTTGGGAGGGGAAAAAAATCCTTTTTTCAGAATCTGAAAGTCGCTCAGACATCCAAGGAAGGTTTGGGCCGTCTTTGGTCCTAAGACCTCTGGTGGAAACTACGAATGGCAGGAAAAATCGTCATCACAGCGAACTCTAATCTACATAGTACAGCTCTGATGATACGTACCAGCTCCACGAGGACCAGTCAGCAGAACCAGACAGCCGAGATGGTCCACCCTAAATAGAGAAAACAAAAATTCATACATCAAAACCAGAGTTATGAGTAACCGCTGGATCCGGGCCAACAGCTGCAGAGAAAAGCTATAAAATACGGATCAGCACTGAGCTGTGGCGAGTCTGGACTTACGTAAAACACTCACCTGTCCATAGTTTCTTCAGCAAAAGCATTTTTTACTTCCTCACCATGGCGCCCTCTCTACGGAGGCCCTGGAGGCCATTTGAGGACCCGTGGAAACCTGGAGGAGCACAAACCGTCAGAGCAGCAGGATTCTGGAGGAAACTTCACAAAGTCGCAAATAAAAACGCTCAGACATCCAAGGAAGGTTTGGGCCGTCTTTGGTCTGGAAGACCTCAGGTGGAAACTACGAATGGCAGGAAAAATCATCATCACAGCGTAGAAGAAGCTTCAGCAGACAGAAACCCAAACTCACCTCAGCTAGGCGTTTGCAGGACGACTCAACAGGGACAGGACAACTCTGGACAAAGCAAACGACTGTTAAACAGAAATTAATTAACTTACATCATTAAAAACATATTTTAAACATCTGGAACGTGCTGAGCACTCAGCTTTGGTGTACCAATAGTCAGGCTGAGGTCTAGTTCAGCTAACATAATCGATTAATCGCTTTAAACAGTTAATGGCTGCTTTTCAAACACAGCTGGTGAGCCTCCAGGCTCCAACACGTGCTCACCGATTATAAATCACGCAAACTGTCTAAAAGCTTCAAAGGAAGTTTACGTTTAATTCATAACGTTAACCTAAACACCAAATCCAGCATTCGATAGGATGGCCGGGTTTAATCGTAGATTTTCCAGCGGAAACGTAGATATTCACTCAAAAATCTGCTGCTGTTGCATAAAGACACCAGCGAGTTAAGTCCAGTCTGAAGCAGTTGTATTAACCTTCGTTTTAAATTTACTTTTTTACTTTAAGACGTCAACAACGTGGTCAGACCTCGGCCCTGTTCGTTAAACAATCTACACCCATCCGGCTCTAAAACGCATCATCTAATGTTCATGCCCCCAAAAAAACACTAAACACAAACTAATCATTCACTACTGTGGCAAATTATTCAAGTAAAGGTCAGATTTAAGCCATAATCACCATTTTAACACCGCTGCGCCGCGCTCACCACCTCTTCTCAGATTGAAATGACCGAGGAAACCGGTTTCCGGCTTTTAAATATGGCGTCACAGCGGTGACCGGAACTAGTTTGGCGCCGCCTACTGGGCGAAAGGAGGAAGACATGATGGAATGACAGAATAACGGAGTTTAATGGTGAAACAACAGTGAAGAGACAAATGAGTCTAGTTTAATTGTATCTGCCAGACATGTCCCAGGTCTGTGGAGCAGCCCTGCTAAAACCAAAGGATGATGGTTTTAAAGCACTTTAGAGCTGCTGTGGATTCTAACGAAAATACTTCTAATTCTTTATTTTTATGTCTGAATAAAGTTGTTTAAAGAGCAAGTCACCCCCAAATCAACTTTTTTTCTGATAAACTATATAAATGCGTGTCTAATCGTGCTGCAGACACGTGCAGCCAGTAGTTTTGCACTTAGGTGCATTTTAGTAAAAAATTTAATTTTCTGCCTAACACCGTCATTGCTGTGCCATTGTCAGGTAAAAAACTCTGCGTTGCAGTTGAATTTAAATCTGCCATCGCTATTGATTAAGAGGTACCCTAGAACATTGGTACATTATGATGTCACAATGTCGTTGTGAGCATGTGTGTGTTTTTGTTAGCGTCTCCGCCCTCTCGGTCTGCTAGGCAACAGCATTTGTTGCATTTTTCAAACAGGAAGTGGGAGTGGAGTAATACTCTGGTAGGGGGTGACTTGCTCATTAAATCTGTTGTTTTCAAAGTGGGAGTCTGGACCCCTCTGTGGCTCATTAAACACTACATTTGGGACCATGAGATGATCTAGAACCTTTAAAACAGGTTCTAATAGATTGTGTATCTTTGTTTCATTAGAAATCCGTGCAAAAAGGCAGAGATCCTTTTGAAAATATTTTTATATTGAATAAAGTTTCAATTTATAGGTCATCTGTTTCTCCAAACTGAGGCTATTCAAAGAGCCACAACAGGTGTTGATCTATCTGTCTATCTGTCTATCTATCTGTCTATCTATCTATCTATCTATCTATCTATCTATCTATCTATCTATCTATCTATCTATCTATCTATCTGTCTGTCTGTCTGTCTGTCTGTCTGTCTGTCTGTCTGTCTGTCTGTCTATCTATCTATCTATCTATCTATCTATCTATCTATCTATCTATCTATCTATCTATCTATCTATCTATCATCTATCTATCTATCTATCTATCTATCTATCTATCTATCTATCTATCTATCTATCTATCTATCTATCTATCTATCTATCTATCTATCTATCTGTCTGTCTGTCTATCTATCTATCTATCTATCTATCTATCTATCTATCTATCTATCTATCTATCTATCTATCTATCATCTATCTATCTATCTATCTATCTATCTATCTATCTATCTATCTATCTATCTATCTATCTATCTATCTATCTATCTATCTATCTATCTATCTATCTATCTATCTGTCTATCTATCTATCTATCTATCTATCTATCTATCTATCTATCTATCTATCTGTCTATCTGTCTGTCTGTCTGTCTGTCTGTCTGTCTGTCTGTCTGTCTGTCTGTCTGTCTGTCTGTCTGTCTGTCTGTCTGTCTGTCTGTCTGTCTGTCTATCTATCTATCTATCTATCTATCTATCTATCTATCTATCATCTATCTATCTATCTATCTATCTATCTATCTATCTATCTATCTATCTATCTATCTATCTATCTATCTATCTATCTATCTATCTATCTATCTATATCTATCTATCTATCTATCTATCTATCTATCTATCTATCTATCTATCTATCTATCTATCTATCTATCTATCTATCTATCTATCTATCTATCTATCTATCTATCTATCTATCTATCTATCTATCTATCTATCTATCTACAGGGAAACAATTCCCACCCACCACTTGACAGACCAACATATTAACCAATCAGCTCTTGCCATTTTCTCTGTCTTGCTCCTGATTGGTTGCAAAAGGAGCAGATTGTATGACCCCACCCACCCACCCACCCACCCCCACCTCCTGCTGCTGTTGAGCGGTGATGGTGCTGCTGCAAGCTGCTGGTGTTGCCGTGACGATGCTATCCTCCCCCTCCCTCTCCCACATACACTCACACACACACACACACACTGGAGAGGAGAGGCAGTAAGCAAGACTGTATCATGACGCGATGGCTTCAGGCTGGAAAACAGACGCTGATCACCTGGAAAACAGGGTGAGTGTTGTTTTTATTCCCTGGATAAAAGGAGTGACAGGTGGGTGGATGTAAGATGGATGGATGTACGGCTGGTGGATGGGTGGAGGAATGTTTGAGGATCACAGGAACAGCTGTAGCATGTTCTGCTTGCCTGAGAGAGAGGGGATGAGGGAGGAGTGGAGGGATTGAGGAGGGATGAAGGAAATGAGGATAGACAGATTGAATGAATGAATGAAGGCTCAAACTGATCCATCCCAGATTTCTGTGTGTGTGTGTGTGTGTGTGGGGGGGGGGGGGGGGGGGGATGGGGGGGGGGCTATCAGGCCTGTATGTACACGTTAGCACGTTAGCATCCTAACTGCTAACAGAAACAGGAGGTACGTCACTTCTCTGAACAGAAACCAGGTTCCCATCACAGCAAAAGAAAACGCACACGGAGTTTGTACGGATGGATCATCAGGGGCCGTTCCATACTTTCAGTTTGAAATGAATCTTAAAGATGTTTAAACAAAGCTTAAATAAAATAAAGATTCTGCTGGTAAATCAATGCTGATATTGGGAAAAAATGGAATTCAGATGATGATGTGTAATCTCTGCAAAGAGACTAAATGACCATAAAAAGAGACAGAACTGCTTTAAATGACAAAGACAATATAGCTATCAAAAGATGCTGAATAGAGTTAAACTGTTCTAAATGATCTGCAGACAGTCTAGAAAAACACAACGCCATATCACTGGGATGTTTCTCTCTCGATGTGTGTGTGTGTGTTTATGTGTGAAAGTGTACACACATACATTATATATATATATACCCTTCTGAAGTGAGTGGTCTAGGAGATCAGGGTGCAACACAACAAAAGTAAAATGACCATAAAAGTCTAGAAGAACCACAAGCTGGCTTTGTATAAAAGAAGGAATTTAATGCTGTAATGAAGTAATGATATCCGGCTGTGCGTATGACACGTGGGATCTGAAAATCAGGCCATTTGGTGACGTTGCAATACACAAAAACCAGGGGCTTTTAAACACTATAACAAAAAGGGGGAAGTATTTTAACTTCAGGGTCTCAAGGCCAAAACAACAAACAAAACCTCCCATCTGGCTTAAACAAAATGCAACACTTCTCTAATGATAAAAATAAATACAATGCAAAAGCTGCACTGGCTGTCCACAAAACAGGAGAAAAATGTGTATCAAAGAAAAAGGCAGAGAACCCCCTACAAAAACTTCCCACCTAACAAAAGAATAAGTTAAATCACACACCAATTAAAACCAGTATCCACTAAACCAGCATCCACTAAATAGCACTGATATCACAGTAGCTTATGCTACTCAGGTTTGAACACGAACACAACCACAATCACAATCACAATCTATGCCCGGGGCTGGCTGGAGCTTTTATGCAGGTCCACTGATGATCCCAGCTGTGCTCCAGGGTGTGGCAGCAGACCTGCAAACAAACGCCATACAGGAAGCTCTCTACTCCAAGAGAGCCCCTACAGGTCAGTGGACATAACACCATCCCCCATAAAAGACTTTTACACAGTAAAAATACAACACTAATAGGTTTCACCATGTTGTGGGGATAAACACGGCACTCTTGAGATCGGCACCAGCAATCACATTTTCTGCACCTTTTTTATGTTTTATGTCCAGGCTGTACTCCTGGGCCAGTAATGTCCAGTGCATTAACCTTTGGTTGTGATTGTACATCTGCTTTAGGAACACCAAAGGGTTATGGTCAGTGTACACTGTGACAGGATATGTTGTTGAACCCACACAATCATAATGTTGTAGAGTCAGGAGCATGGCTAAAGTCTCCTTCTCATTGGTTGAATAGTTAAGCTGATAGGACTTAAACTTAGCTGAGAAGTGAGAAACCGGGTGGTTGAGGCCATCTGCTCCTTCTTGCAACACCACCCCTCCAACCCCAGTAGCACATGCGTCCACTTCCAGTTTTTAGACTTTGCTGAAGTTTGGAGCTGCCAATACAGGTGCACTGCAGAGAAGAGACTATGCAGAAACAACGGCATGTTGACAGTCAGCAGTCCACACAAAAGGTTGCTTTGGTCTGCACATCTTTGTTAGAGGGGTCACCACAGTGGAAAAGTTCTGGCAAAAACACCTGTAATAGCCAACCAAACCCAGAAAGCGGCGGAGTTCATGTCTGGTGGTTACCAAATGGTAGTGTATGATGGCTTCCACTTTTGCGTTTACTGGGCGTACCTGTCCATGGCCCACTTGTTTTCCCAAGTATGTCACCAAAGCTTTAGCAAACTCACATTTTGCCAGATTCAATGTTAAGGAAACTTAGGCAAATCTGCTGAAAACATCCCTTAGGGTGTTCATGTGATCATTCCAGGTAGAAGAATAGATCACAATGTCATCCAAGTAAACATTACAGTGTTCAACATCACCCAACACTAAATTCATGAGTCGCTGAAAGGTAGCTGGAGCATTGCACATACCAAATGCCATTACTTTATATTGCAAGAAATGGTCTGGGGTAACGAAAGCAGAAATATCCGATGCCCTAGGGGTCAGAGGTACTTGCCAGTACCCATTTAACTTGTCTAGTGTTGTTATGGAGGTAGCTGCACCAATGCTATCTACACAGTCCTCCAGGCGAGGCAATGGAAATGAATCTGAGGCTGTGACTGCATTCACTCTCCGGTAATCTGTGAAAACGCGAGTAGAACCATCTGGCTTAGGTATCAGAAGGCATGGAGAACTCCGCGAGCTACGGCTTTGTACAGCCAAATCATTTTCAAGGAGATATTGCACCTCTTGCTTTATTATTTCCCTTTTGAGGGGAGGGCAACGATATGCATGCTGTTTAATTGGTGTTGCACCATCTACATCAATGTCATGCTGTATCACAGATGTCCGAGAAGGTACATCTCCAAATATAATTGGGTAGGCCTCAATGAGGCCTTTCACATCCTCCTTCTCATCACTGGGAAGATAAGAAAGGCAGTCCTCTAGGGTGTCAAGTATCACTGAATTGGAAAGTCAACCACCATGGTGCTTTTCTCTATATTTTTTCAAACCGTCATCATGGCTGAGGAGTACAGACACCAGAGAGACAGAAGCAGGTTTTGAAGATTCTCCACCATTTTGGTCTTTGCATCCTTCTACCTTAGACAGAAAAGGCTTCAACATATTCACATGACACAACCGTGTGTGGCGCCTCCTGTCAGGAGTTTGAACAATGTAGTCTGTGTCATTTACTTTGTTTTTCACAAAATATGAGCCTGTGAATTGTGCTGATAGAGATGGGTCCGGTGTGGGCACCAGCATAAGCACTTGGTCACCAGGTTGAAAAACACGCAGTGCTGTCTTTTTGTCAAACAGACGCTTCTTGTTTTGTTGGGCAGTGGACAAAGATTTCTTGGCTAGGGAGCAGGCATGATATAGCCTTTCACGACACTGGGTGACAAAGTCAATCACATTTGTTTGGAGTTGGGGGCCAGCAGACAAAAATGGTTCCTTCAGAACCTTCAATGGCCCTCGTACTCTATGCCCAAAGATCAGTTCATTAGGGCTGAAACCAAGAGACTCTTGTTTCGCCTCATGAGCTGCAAACAGTAAGAAAGGTAATCCTTCATCCCAATGTTTCTCAGTTTCAAGACAGTACTTTCGAATCATCGATTTTAAAGTCTGATGCCATCTTTCCAGTGCTCCTTGTGATTGGGGATGGTAAGGGCTAGATGTGAGGCGTTTGATGCCAAAAGATTGCAATGTCTGTTTGAACAGTTTTGATAGAAAACTGCTGCCTTGATCAGTTTGTATGGTTCATGGCTGACCAAATATTGTGAAAAACTTAAGGAGAGCTTGCTTATAGCAGGAGCTGTGATTCTCCGAAGAGGAACAGCTTCAGGTAATCGGGTCGCAGCACACATTATCGTCAAAAGAACTGATTACCTGTTCTTGGTAGAGGGCCCACACAGTCTACTAAGACATGCTCAAAAGGCTCACCAACAGCAGGGATAAGACTAAGGGGAAAAGGGGGTACCACCTGGTTAGGTTTCCCCACAATTTGGCAAACCTTGCACATTCTACAGTACCTGGCAACATCTTTCTTCAAGCCTGGCCAGAAGAAATGCTGAAGGATGCGGTCATTGGTTTTTGTTATCCCTAGATGACCAGACCAAGGGTGATCATGTGCCAGCTGCATTATTTCTTCTCAGTAGCCCTTTGGAATGACCACTTGGTGTACAACACCCCAATTATCACCACCTTCCTGTTGCAGGTCTAGTCATGAAACCCATTCCCTTAAGAGCAGCCCATCCTCAAAGAAGAACTGTTGCGACAGTCTTTTATCTTTGTTGATTGCCCCTTCAAAACATTTAAAACGTGTTTCATCACTTTTTTGAGCTTGGCTCAAACACTCACGTGAAACTGATAGAGAAAGATCATCAGGTTTAATAGTTGGGCCCAAATCAACAGGCTCTGGGTCAGAAGGGCCAGCAGCTGGTAGCGGTCCTCTGTCAAAGCAGATCCTATAAGGAAGTCACTCAAGATCAGGTCATCCAGCTTACGAACTTGGGACCTAGTAAGGATACTAGCAGAAAACACATCAGGATGGGATTGTAACAGGTCATCTTCATCCAGCAGGGATTTTGGTTTATCCACCACCACAGGCATAGGAATCACTTTTTCCCAAGCAATATCATTTCCCATTAAGAAATCAACCCCAGAGACAGGAAATGAATGTCTCACAGCCACATCAAAGACACCAGAAGCCAACTTTGACTTTATAAAAACATGACATAATGGTACCGGTACATAGTCCTTCCCAATCCCTTGTACTATTGTACTTTTATTACAGGATGAGTTATCGCTGAACGGCAGAAGATTGGACAGAATAAAAGACTGGGAACCACCATTGTCCCTCAGAATCTTTACCGGTTCCTGATCTTCCAGTAGTCCTGTCAAAGAGACAAAACCATCAAAGATGAAATGTTTAAAACATGCATCAGGTTCTTCCAGAGCAGGTGATAGTGGTGAGGGGCTAAGCGTTTTAATCAGGTTAACACCTTTAGCTGATTTTGGTCCTTGAGGCACCTGTTTACGTTTAAGGGCCCAGCACTCAGAAACTATATGTCCGACTTTGTGACAGAAAAAACATTGTCTTTCTGAGTTAGAACTCTGGGAACCTTTGGTTGGTTGGTATGGTGGTTTACCCTCTTTCCTAATCTGATCACGAGGAGAAGAATCAGACTTGCTCACAAAAATGTTCTTGTGTGTTAAAGCAAACTCTTCAGCTAGGACAGCTGCCTCTTGTAGGACACTCACTTTTTGCTCATTTAAGTATAACACCGTATGCTCTGGAACACAGTTCTTGAACTCCTCCAGCAACATTAACTCACGCAGTGAGTTAAAGTCTGTAGCTTTACTTGTCTGGCACCCTCTGTCAAAAAAGTCTTTCTTTTTCTCTTGCAAATTCCACAACTGTTTGTGTGGCTGTCCTCCTTTGGGTTCTAAAACGCTGCCTGTAGGCTTCAGGTACCAACTCGTATGCCCTTAGTACGGCACGTTTCACTTTGTAATACACAAGACTGTCCTGTTTGGTCAGCGCTGCACATACCTCCTGGGCTTTACCCACCAACTTGCACTGCAGCAAAAGAGACCAAACCTCCTTGGGCCAATGCAGAGCCACAGCAATGCGCTCAAATGCATTGAAGTATGCCTCCACCTCAGTCTCTCGAGAAGGAGGAACCAATACAATGTTCTTTCCTAAATCAAATGAGGAAGGGACTGGAGCAGTGGATGGGTTCACTGACATCTTAACCTCATCACCTTCAGCCTTTTCAGGAGAAGAAGAAGACGGCTCCGGAGACAGTTTCTTAGACTGCAACTCCATTTCACATATTTTAATTGTGGTTTCACCCTCTAGTTGCCGGCACTTTAGCTGGAAATTTAGCTCGCCTCTGCATTCCTTCTCTTTTTCTTCAAGTTCTAGCCAAACAAGACATACCTTTAAGTGTGCACTGACACTAGGAGTAGTTGACTCAACAGAGAACGGCTCAAAACGTGGAAGAGAGGCTGGGGGCTTTACTTCCACTGTCTCAGCTGTAGGGGTCCTGGCTCCTTCCTCAGCAAGATCGTCAAATTGTTCTGCAGGTTCAGAAACAGATGAGGCATCCTCATTATACTCCTTGTCCTCCCCCTGCGGAAATACTCCTTTTTCAACCAGACCTTTAAATACAAGAAACTTCAAATCAAGTTTTAGCATACCCTTTGTCACTGTGATACCGTAATGGGATGCAATTAAACACAAATCGTCCTTTCTACACATGCTAAACTGTTGTAGAGTGGGATCGCTCACAAATCCCAACAAATCAAACTGTGCCATGTTCAAAATGATCCCGGACGAGCCCCACGTATGTTACAACCCTTCTGAAGTGAGTGGTCTTGGAGATCAAGGTGCAACACAAAAAAAGTAAAATAACTAAAAGTCTAGAAGAATTACGAACTGGCTTTGTATAAAAGAAGGAATTTAATATGCAAAAACCAGGGGCTTTTAAACACTATAACAAAAAGAGGGAATTATTTTAACTTCAGGGTCTCAAGGCCAAAACAACAAACAAAACCTCCCTTCTGGCTAAAACAAAATGCAACACTTTTCTAATGATAAAAAAAATACAATGCATATATATATATATATATATATATATATATATATATATATATATATATATATATATATATATATATATATATATATATATATATATATATATATATAAGTGTATATTTCTCCATAAAAGTGCCCAACAGTTAGTGTGAGTAGGTAAAACAGTTAAAACATGCAGACAGAAAATAAAACAATAACACAGGTACAATAAATGGATACAAGTCAACTTAAAAATAATGAAATGTGAAAGATTAAAATATTTTTATTATGCAAAATGAGACAGAAAACAACAACTTCTGGACTCATGGTAATTATGATGAAGTGGCGAAAATATTCTATACATTTTCTAAAAGCCTCCATGATGATTTAAAAGTCCACTCAAAATGTAGAAAATGTCTTAATCTGATCACAGAATAAAAGTGAGAGTTAGAGCATGAAGGGGTGATTTGAACAACGGTAACATACAGGTGCTGGCCAGTAAATTAGAATATCATCAAAAGGTTGAAAATATTTCAGTAATTCCATTCAAAACGTGAAACTTGTACATTATATTCATGCAATGCACACAGACCAATGTATTTCCAATGTTCATTACATTTAAATTTGATATTCATAAGTGACAACTAATGAAAACTCCAAATTTGGTATCTCAAAAAATTAGAATATTCTGAAAAGGCTGAATATAGAAGACACCTGCTGCCACTCTAATCAGCTGATTTACTCAAAACACCTGCAAAGGCCTTTAAAAGGTCCCTCAGTCTTGTTTTGAAGGCACCACAATCATGGGGAAGACTTCTGACTTAACAGCTGTCCAAAAGACAATCATTGACACCTTGCACAAGGAGGGCAAGACACAAAAGGTGATTGCTAAAGAAGCTGGCTGTTCGCAGAGCTCTGTGTCCAAGCACATTAACAGACAGGCGAAGGGACGGAAAAAATGTGGTAGAAAAAAGTGTACAAGCTCTAGGGATAACCGCACCCTGCAGAGAATTGTGACGACAAACCCATTCAAAAATGTGGGGGAGATCCACAAAGAGTGGACTGCAGCTGGAGTCAGCGCTTCAAGAACCACCACGAGGAGACTCATGAAAGACATGGGATTCAGGTGTCGCATTCCGTGTGTCAAGCCACTCTTGAACATGCAACAGCGCAAGAAGCGTCTCGCCTGGGCCAAGGACAAAAAGGACTGGACTGATGCTGAGTGGTCCAAAGTTATGTTTTCTGATGAAAGCAAGTTCTGCATTTCCTTTGGAAATCAAGGACCCAGAGTCTGGAGGAAGAGCGGAGAAGCACAGAATCCACGTTGCATGAGGTCCAGTGTAAAGTTTCCACTGTCAGTGATGGTGTGGGGTGCCATGTCATCTGCCGGTGTTGGCCCACTCTGTTTCCTGAGGTCCAGGGTCAATGCAGCCGTCTACCAGGAAGTTTTAGAGCACTTCATGCTTCCTGCTGCTGACCAACTTTATGGGGATGCAGACTTCACCTTTCAACAGGACTTGGCATCTGCACACAGTGCCAAAACCACCAGCACCTGGTTCAAGGACCATGGTATCCCTGTCCTTGATTGGCCAGCAAACTCGCCTGACCTTAACCCCATAGAAAATCTATGGGGTATTGTGAAGCGGAGGATGCAATACGCTAGACCCAACAATGCAGAGGAGCTGAAGACGACTATCAGAGCAACCTGGGCTCTCATAACACCTGAGCAGTGCCACAGACTGATCGAGTCCATGCCACGCCGCATTACTGCAGTTATTGAGGCAAAAGGAGCCCCGACTAAGTATTGAGTGCTATACATGCACATTCTTTTCATGTTCATTCTTTTCAGTTGGCCAACATTAGAGAAACAAACATTTTTTCATTGGCCTTTAGAATATTCTAATTTTCTGAGATACCAGATTTGATGTTTTCATTGGTTGTCACCTATAAATATCAAAATTAAACGTAATAAACATCGGAAATACATTGGTCTGTGTGCATTGCATGAATATAATGTACAAGTTTCACGTTTTGAATGGAATTACTGAAATATTTTCAACCTTTTGATGATATTCTAATTTACTGGCCAGCACCTGTAAAAGTGGATCTGAACTTTCCCATGGGAACACAACTGGAGACAGATCTGATTACTTCTGTGTATTCATGTATGTGTGTGTGTGTGTGTGTGTGTGTGTGTGTGTGTGTGTGTGTGTGTGTGTGTGTTTGTGTGTGTGTGTGTGTGTGTGTGTGTGTGTGTGTTGTTAATCTCTTTGTCACCACACTGCAGATTTATTGACTTTTCACTGATGTGTTTATCCTCACATGAACTCTCATGGAGGTTTGTAATCAGGCGATGGCATCCCGTCAGCTGATCCTGGATGATTTAAGGTGCTTTTTAATTTACTGAGTGTCGGTACCTCTGTCAGCTTGCTGAATCAGATTTACTGGATTCTAAAATTGGATGGATTTTGACCCCAGGTAAAAAAAAAAAAGAAAACCGTTCAGTTCTGTAGGATTGTCCCGTCATCAGGAGGCCCTCAGGGTGTTGTATTCATTCCCATTTGTTCTCAATATGGCATCTCATATAACACATCTCATGAATAATTCTGATGTTAATAAACTGCTGATTAAACAGAATACCAACATCATGGGTTAAGCATAAAAACCTAATATATATTAACCCCAAACATCTGCTCCTAAGCTCTATTTCCTACTGTTGTACTACAAAGCTAATTTATCTATGGGTATGAATAAAGAAACCTCTTTGAACATGGACAACAGCATTCTTCATGCTTTTAGCTCTTCTTGTAAATCATGCTAACACTCGTTTGAAATAAACACCTTCAGCAGAAAAGCTAACAAAACAGACATTTTACCATTTGTACATTTAGGTTTATTGTTGGAGATCGAGCTTTTCAAGCTGCAGCCCCACGCCTGTGGAAAACACTCCCTGAAACATTGAGAGCACCTCAGTGAGTTGAGTGTTTTAAAAAACATCTGAAGACAATTTTATTTACACAAGCTTCTCGAAACTGATTGATATTGCTGTTGTTTTACCATGTGTTAACTGAGCATTGTATGGTTTTATGTATTTTTTATTTGTATTTATTGATTGTTTTTAATTTATTTTTAGATTGTTTCTGATTTCCTACTGTAGCACTTTGAGATTTCATTGAAATGTAAAGTGCGTTACAAATAAAATCTATAATAATAATAATAATAATAATAATAATTATTATTATTATTATTGAAAGTTCCACGAATAAAAAAAAAAACAAATGAGCTGATCTATCTATATAATTATCAGGTATTATTGCTTAGCGTCATTTTAAGGTCTTTTTCGTTTGTCATGATTAATTATCTAATGCAAAAGACTCTCTGCTACCCCCGCACAGATTTTCATCTCAATATGTGTTAAACTGACAGCGGTACAGCGAGTGTTGCACTGGTATGAACCAAGCCCCCACAATGCGGGTGAAAAATTGAGGCCAACGCGGAAGTGACAACAATTGCTGTTCCACCCTCATCCACTAGGGGCTGGTGTCAGAAGCAAGCAAATCCTCATTGACTCCCATGTTAAAAATACCAATTTCACAGCAGAAATAAACATGTTTACAGCCTGGTACCAAAACATGTTTTTTGTTTAAATGATCTAGTTTACACTCATGACAACTCTGAGGGGGGTGAATTTTTTTCTCACTCTTCTGTTTAAGTGTATTAAAAGCCTAAAATTCTGTATTATTAATGAGCATCAGACCCACGTGACCGCAGAGCTAGCTCCGTGGAAAGGCCTCAGTAGAGCCTCGGTCTGGCTTAGAAACTACTCTGAGATTTTGAGTCTCTGTGTTTGTGTATTCTTTTTTGGATATTTTTTGTGCAATTGTTGGACAAAATGACTTGCTGTGGCATTGATTGCACTAATAGAGCGTCCAAGGAGTCTCCACTTAATTTTTTTCGGTAAGTAAAATTATATTTATGTATTTTAGGTCACTGCCGAGCTGAGCTTAGATTTTAACATGTACTGTTTAACCATGACATTTAAATGTAATAGGGTAAAACCCAGTGCATTTAACATAATGCTGCACTTTAGAAAATGGGTTGAAATATAACATGTTGGTGGAGCTGGGTTCCGACTATCGGCTTGTGGAGCTCTCGGGAGACCGATGTTTTCCACCTGGTTCTCCCCTCCCCACAGCTCGGCGCATCTCAGATCGCAGCGGCGCTTGTCTGCTGTGCGGCTGCCGGCTTGTGGAGCTCTCGGAGATCTCTGTGTTCCACCCGGTTTTACCCAGCGGTCAGCCCGGCGTATCTCTGACTCAGAAGCTCTGGTGTTGTGCACAGTTAACTCCGGTTGTAGCTAGGTTGCAACCTCCGTTAGCTTAGCTCCCACCTCTACGTTAGCTTTGGGTTAGCTTCAGGTTAGCTTGTAGCTAGTTCGATCGGTGTCGTCAGTTGATCCCAGCCTTACAGCCCCACCCTCAGCTCCACCTCTCTTCCCTTTTGTGGAATTGTCTGGGCTTGACGGAACCTGTGACACGGTCAAAATGGCGGTGGTGGCCATCTCCCATTTCTCTTCCAAAATGTGTTATTGGAGTCTATGGAAACCCATTGTCCAATATTTATATGTCAATGGTTTGAACTAGCTGTGATGGCTGACTTGGCTACATCTAGTCAGTGAGACCTGCTGTAAAACCAAAGGAATTCAATAAGTAACATAAATGATCTGAGACCCACTGATGTCTGTGGTGCTTAAAATAAACCAGAATTTTAATGTAACTCTTAATAATGTTTTTGGTACAAATCTACACTTTAAACACACACCTGAAGCTGAATCAGGTTAGCCGTCCCAGTGGCATCCGTGTTTGAACAAGCTACAGAGTAAACATCCCATAATGATGGAACCTAATGGATGTTTACAGCAATGTGACCATTACAAGGTTGTTAAATCTTATCTGATTTTTATACTAAATCATGGAAGGTAGGTCTGAAACCTTCTCAGCAACCCGTTCTCATGTACCTCCTGTAACTCTACACGTTTACATTTTCTGACATGAAATACGACCGTGTGACTGTGTTTTACTGGTTTTATCAGTGTGAGACAGCTGCTGTGAGACCAGACCAGCATTGTCCCGTTGACATGTTGCTGAGGCTATTGTCAGCTTCTGTTGGCGATTTAAACATCAAGAACTTCTCCTGAATCCTAAAATGAACAAACAAAGAAGAAGAGGAAGTCTAGTCCCTGTTGTATAAAAGAAAAAACTAAAATTAAACCTGAGGATCACAATTGCAAAAGCCGTAAAAAGTGTTTGGACCACGGAACATCTATACAAAGATACCCTGAGCCTCTTCCAAAGGAAAGCCAATATTCAAACAACAAGTTAAGAGTAAATATAGTTCTTAACACGATTTATTATGGGACTGATGATGTAAAACACACAAATACAGGAAGCTTACTGTATTCCTGCTTATCAGACTTCTCCTTGTAGCAGAGGCTTTTGTAGTAAAAGTGAAACCATCTCAGAGATTTCAAACATGATGCTCATGGCGTTTTTATTGGTTTTTGGTCACCTTGGCCCTCCTCCAGCTCCTGGTGGAAGCTGTTCTCTCCTCTTGCTCAGGGGAGAGTGTGTGCTGCATTATATCACTGATGATGTGAAGCCATAGAAAGTAGGTCAACACTCGAGACTAGGAGGGGATTGCCAGCAGACTGATCAGGTGCAATATTACTGAACTCTAGTCTGATTCATGTGATCAGTCTGGGACACACCTTTTCTTTTTGAATCTTGTTCAGCTCTATGAAGGGTTGGGACTTAATTTAAGGGGGTGGGACTTAAACCCCACGCTGTAGCCATCCACTAGAGGGAGCTTCTGGTTCTATTGACCCTTTGCACGTGACGTCACGCCACTCATGTGACCGCCCCCTTCGCCATGATGGACGGCAAAAAGACCGTTTACACCTGTAGAAACTCCAGTGAAGCTAGGCAAAAAAAGCCAGTTTGTAGCCTTTTATAGCTTTTATTTAGTTGATTAGACAGTAAAATGGTTTTAGCTTGCTGCGTGGTCGGCTGCACTAACAGACAAGGATGTAAACTCAACTCGTTTTGTTTTTTTAATAACTTTGACGGAGACTGAGGACGGAGATGAACTGCAGCGATCAATCAAGCGGACTAGCAGCCCTCAGATTAGCAGCGAACATGTTTTTACCGGGTAAGATTAACGTTCATTTATTTCACGAGGAAGACAGGGACAGGGATAAATGTGATGTGTTTATACTAGTTATTGATAATCCTGATGGATGGGTATTTCACCACGGAGGCTGTGCGCCGTACACTGTAGTGTAAAGTGAGATAATTATTAACAATATTAAAGCTCCAATGTATGATTACGTGTGTTAAAAAAATGTAATTTATTATATGAGCGTCACCGTTCAGAGATCTTCTCATTCCGGTGTGAGAGCAGATCCGGACTTTTTAAAAATCAGCTTTGGTGTAAAGTGAAACGCTGGTTTCATAACATAATTGTTATAAATCCAGTGAGGTGAATTTAGGCAAAGTCAGTAAGCTAACGTTGGTAAGCTAGTTCACATACTGCTCTCTATGAGCCCCCCCCCCCCCCCGATGCACTACTTCTTCTGATAACTGAACTGGGCATGAACTAGTTGAAGGAATGCTGCCAGGAGGAGTTTTGTTTTGATCGCAAAAACAATTTCAGGCTCTACTTTTCCCTTTGTTTAGTACGGTACTCGTGTGGCTCACTGTTTACATGCTTTTGCCGTCCAGCAGGGTGGACCCACGTGATTAGGTGACGTCAGTGCAAAGGGTCAATAGGGAGGAACATCTAGGTAATAAGATGACTTTACCCAAAGCTCCTTGAACCTTCCTGCCCTTCATCGTCACTAAGGTGTGTTTTACCTCTACCACGGTCTGGTCTCAGCTAAATAAAATCTGATGATGTGTGTTGATCCTCCTCGGTCCTGCTAGGCTGGAGTTCAACAGAAACAGGAAGTGAAACTGCCCATATATGGTCAGGTCAGGGCTCCTCTGACTGTAAATCAATCCTGATTGGACTCAGCTTAGTTTACTTCTCAGATATTTTGGGTAAATAACGCTACAGCTGAACTGTCAGCAGACACCATTTTACTTAAGCATTGATCTAAAACTCGTTAATGATGAACTTGATCCAACAACGATGGACCTAAACTGAAATGAAACACAGTAACTAAATTCTAAAATGAAGCTTTAGAGGTTTTCTATTCGTAGAGAAAATCTCTTCCAGATGGAAACTCTTCTAAAAACACGTCCTAAGAATAATTAAGTCTTTTAGAATCATTCTTCAATTATTTTTCATCGTTATTTCATCAACATTTCACAACATTTACCTTTATGCCTATTTAGCAGCACTAGGACTGATGATTTAGACTTATTTTCAGGAACATTTGAACTAAATGGGGTCAAATTGAGGTTAAAATCTTTTATTTACTTTACAAACAAACACTTATCTGACACATGCAGAATCTTCTAGAAACAGTTTGTCTTTGTGAAGCTAAAAGGTCTAAATTGTTTCTGAGTCAGTGTCAGCCGCAGACCGTCACCGCTCCAACATACCGAGCCCCATAATCCTTTGCAGCCGCGGATCCTTGAATGGATGTGTGTGTGTGTGTGTGTGTGTGAGAGAGAGAGTGTGTGTGTGTGTGTGTGTGTGTTTTCTGATGGTGTGTGTTTCACATATAACGCGTGTGTGAGGAGGCTGAGTGTTTTGGGGGAGGAGGAGAAGCAGAAACAGGATTATTCAAACCCAGGATCTCTCCTCTATAAATTATTCACACGAGTCTTCAGTTCAGAAGTTAGACAAAAAACTACAGCATCTAGATTTTATTCATAACACAATAAATGTTAATTTAAGAATTTAATATACATTTTATTTAATGAGCCATAAGACATGAGATTCCATAGTAAATATGAAAACAACCTTATGGATCTTTGGATAATTTTAACCAGAAGATTGGAACTTTTTATTGCAGGGATTATGTAACAACTTCGTATTAACTCAGAGACAGCAGAAAGAGAGTCAAGTTTTAAAAGTTTAAATATTTATTACTAAAATTTTAAAAATAGACTAACTTTAAACACTAAATGTACGGTGTAACTAAGCTGAAGTGAGACGGAGAATGGTGTCGTGTGGAATGTTGTTCAGAACCAGCAAATCCGGAGAAACGATTAGTTCTGATGGGAGTGAAGGTGATGTTTTCGAGCTAAGCTTTGGTTTGGAGATTCATAAACACATTGAGACGCCATTCTGCCGGTCTACGTACCCTTGGCGGAAGTCCCCGTCTAGATCAGGAGGTGTAGAGGTCCAGCTTGGACCTTTCTGGAGCCAAAGCCTGTAGAACAGCCGCGGCTGCCGACCAGTCCAGTCTTGAGATACTTCCGGGTCACGACAGTTTACTGGCATCTAGCAAGACCCAAAACGGGGTCGTGATGGTTCAGCTTTTATTCTGAAAGGAACCGTTGCTTGGTTGGAACAGCAACAGATTTTATCCAGCTTGTCGTTGGTTCTTTCGGCTGAAGAGGAAAGTTACGGATTGGCCACTCCGACAACTTCTCTAGAACGCTTTGAACTGGCATTAGAGATGACGTGGGCATAGTTTTATAATTCGGATGTTTTGAATTACGGTCGAATGAAAAGATGACAGATTTACCAAGCACCACCAAAACCACGCCTCCGTGAGATCTGGCAGATTCTGATTGGATCAGTAAAAGCAGTGTGTCATGTGACTTAACCTTACGTGTAATCAGTCTCTAGTGGAAACGTTTAAAGTTATATTACTTATTATATTCTGTGGGATTATAATATCAAGTAATTAATATTTTCATTTCACAGATTGGGTCACATTTTAATATTGACTAACACTTTCTTTGATTAGCTTATTAAAAATAGAGTTCTTTGATTTACTAAAAGGAAAGAGTCCTTTTTCTTCATTCTTCTCTTGTGCTGGAAAGGAAAACAGTTTAGAAGCAGATGCATGAGACCTTGAACAACATCTCATGCAGACTAGTTCTTGCTGAGGAGAGGGGGGAAATTACTTTTAGGTGGAAAACAGTCATTTCATTCCGTTACATTAATAATACTTTATTAATATTCATTCAGAACCTTTTATCAATAAAATAAGGAAGTGAGGTGGATTATTGAGTCCCATAAATGAAAAAAATATAAAGTTCATATAATTTGTGCATAAATAAATCCCAGGAACATTTTAATAACAAGCAGACATACAGATGCAGAGGAAAGGACATTAAAAACCCTAATCCCCCCTTAAAAAGGGGGTCAGAGTCAGACAGAGTTGGGTTAGCTTCCTGTTCTGAGTGCAGCTGGGATGGACGACTGGGCCGTCTGTGAGTGCTTTGAGATGGGGACACCCTCCCACCACCCTGCTGCCCTGCGAGGACACCAAGAACTGGACTGTTTTACGTACGTCAGAGTTTCCAGTAACACCAGAAAAAACAGTCTGATTTGTCACTGGAGGCCTCTGTATAGTCACGACATTTAGCAGCCAAGTGTCTGAGCTCGAACTCCAAAGTGTTTGAATAAAAAAATTCAGCCTATGTTTGTGTCCAACTCAGCCTGGAGCAGCAAAAACAGCAGGGACTATAAAGCCAGCCATGGAATCCTTATTTACAAGAATAAAAACTAAAAACAGTAGATGAAGGATTACAATGATACATAGATGACGAAAAACAGACGAATGATCAGAGGGATGACAGGAAGTAGAGATGAGATCAGGACGTGGGACTGAAGAGAATTCCTCATGATAGTTTAAACTGGTTCCTGTGAGTTTGCACCCCCCAGAGGCTTTATGAGTCCTCGCTGCTCCTCTCAACCTTTGACCTCCATGTGGGCGAGTTTAGATTCCAGACAGCCTATCTCACTCTGATCCATCACCACCACCGTCATCATCATCATCACCACCACCACCACCATCATCATCATCAATAATATCACCATCATCATCATCATCATTATCGTCATTATCATCATCGTCAACAACAACAGCATCATCATCATCATAATCATCACCATCATCATCATCACCATCACCATCATCATCATCATCATCACCATCATCATCATCATCATCACCATCATCATCATCATC
>NC_091742.1:90763090-90780590 GCF_043380555.1 Nothobranchius furzeri | reverse complement strand
CTACAGGTAATTTGTGTTTCACAAAACAAGAAAGTTTCGCATCATCAAAGATAAACATATTTCAATGTGATTCAGATGCATTTTTATCAATTTGAAAACTAATGAAAAGTAAATCATCTTTATAGTCCATCACTTTGTGAGGCTAATTCATAATTAGACAATCAATTTATGGTGGTTTTGCCGAGCTGAGAACTATTGTCAAATAATGGAGTTAAAACAACTTAATTATGTTGGTTTAGTTTCTGAAGCATCAGCAGTTTCTTTGTTTAAAGTCTGAAAATCTCCAGAAAGATACGTTGGTCTGTTCTGTAGGGTTCTCACTGGTGCGTGAAATCCTTGGAAATTCTCAAATTTTAATGTAAATGTTTGTTTCAAGATAATTTGATACTAAGACAAACAGGTCATAGTCCAGTGTAGTGAATTTTGTTTTGTGCGCTGTTAGACACGGTCCAGAGAAAACGGATCATTTCCAGATATTTTCTGTCAAGACTAAGTCCATTGAAGGACATTTCTGTTCATCTTAAGCAGACAAAACAAAACAAAACAAAACAAAACAAAACAAAAACAAAAAACAAAATGTCATATTTAGTGCATTTCCTGTAGAAATCCAACCCACAGCTGGGATCCTTCACTGAGGTATAAGTGGATGTAGAATGACTGTCTCTGGTCTGTAGGTTCTCCAGTCCCAGATAGACAGCCTAATCCGTGGAGAGGGGGACATTACCACCACCTGTACCCAGACAGAGGAAGCTCTGGCTGGGGAGGCGTGTGTGGCAAACCTGCAGGTGGAGCGTAAGCTGGAGGAGAGGCTGAAAGAGCTGGCAGGCCTTAGACTACCATGTCAGCCAGAGGAGAATGACCAGTTGGATCTGGTAATGGAGACGGACGGGCTGAGGAAGTCCGTGCATAACCTGGGTACCATCGTTACGACAAGGTGAGAACATCTCGACACAAAACTCCATTTTTATGAAAGTTCTTTTCTTGCCACCCTAGCTAACATCAATGCTCTTCCTCAGTGCTGTGGCAAGTCAGAGTGAAGCCATGGGTGGTGGCTTGGAGCAGTGCATTGTGGGACACCCTGCCTCAGTCACCATAGTAACAAGAGACAAGTCGGGGGGAGCTTGCAAAAGTGGCAATGCAATCCTGTCTGCTGAGGTTTGTTTTGGTAAATTAAACCTGGACAGATTGGTGACAGAAAGACTAAAGGGTGTGAACTTGCAGGTGTTCACCCCAGACGGCAGCATCGTAGACGGTGAGATAGTGGACCATAAGAACGGGACATATGAGTTTGTGTACACGGTTCCCAAAGAGGGTAACTTCTCACTGGCCCTACGCCTGTATGACCAACACATCAAAGGCAGTCCCTTCAAACTGACCATCACCAGAGCCTCCGAGGCTGAGGCTGAGGTAGGACCAACCTCCCAAAGAAACAAGTCATGCTTAATTGCGAAAAGGGAAAAACACAAAAAAATATCCATGTTGTAATCCAACCTTCATGTTCTGTTCTCTTTGCTGGCCTTCCAGGTGTCTCCCTCCACCACAACAGCAACCAACTCTGCAGCCAACGCGACCCCATCCACAGGCTCCTCTGAGGGGGCAAAGAGGCGAGGGAAGTCTCCTGGACAGAAGAAGAAGGGGTCCAAGAGGGCCAGCAGTGCCCTGGGAACCCCGCGACGGAAAACTCAGAATCCCATTGAGGACGACCTCATCTTCAAGATCGGTGAGAGATTAATCCGATAGGAGGAAGCAGTGGAGATAAACCAGGAAGTGATTAAAGCTTTTATAGTTGCAAAACATCATTTTCTAGCAGACATTGACATAAAGCTAAAGCTGAAAGATGAGCCAAATGCTAACTGTAACAGATCTACTCAGGTAAATTTGAGCCATAACTTCATGTTTCGAGCTTTAAGCAAAAAAATTATTAATCTTTCTTGATGTTTCCTTTCCTTTTTAGGAACAAAGGGCAGGAATAAAGGGGAGTTCACCAACCTCCAAGGAGTAGCAGCCTCTTCCAGTGGCAAGATTCTGATTGCCGACAGCAACAATCAGTGTGTTCAGGTCCGTTTGTCTGCTAGTGAGATCTTTCAGGGGCTTTTACGGTAAAATATAAACAAAGCATAAGTTACAATACTTTGCATCTCCAGGTTTTCTCGAATGAGGGTGAATTTAAGAGTCGTTTTGGGGTACGTGGGCGGTCCCCTGGCCAACTGCAGCGGCCAACGGGTGTAGCTGTTCACCCCAGTGGCGACATCATCATTGCAGACTATGACAACAAGTGGGTCAGCATCTTCACTTGTGAGGGAAAATTCAAGGTAGGTTGTCTGTTACCTAAATCTAATCGTCTTTATTTCCTATTCATTGTTTAGTGTTTTTTGATTGTCGTCTTTGCCGTCCTACAGGCCAAACTCGGCTCTGGTAGACTCATGGGGCCAAAAGGCGTATCGGTGGACCAAAATGGACACGTGATTGTTGTCGACAACAAGTCGTGTACTGTCTTTATCTTCCAGCTGACTGGCAAACTCATCAACAAGTTTGGTAGTCGAGGCAACGGCGACAAGCAGTTTGCAGGTGACCTTGTACCCAAGGGGCATACCTGATTATGAAGACCGTCCAAAAACTTAGGGCTTAGCTTTACTCTATCATTACAAAACCATCAACTTTCTTGAACGTTGTTTTGATCATCGTGGTTTTGACTCAGCCTCAGTGAAAACTGGTATGTAGTAAGATGTTGTGAGTTGGCTCTAATTTCTTTTCTCTTTTTAAACTACCTGTGAAAAACAAGGATAAATCACACCTTTAGTGGAAAGTTTGTGTTGGGTATACTGCGGCATAAGCACTACTTTACAATTCATTGTCTGGCTGTCCGCTCAACAACAAGGCCTGTGCAAATTTACATTCCCCAAGTTTCAAAAACCCAAACTAGTTTGAATACATGTATGTGAATCTAAACAATGTCTTAGAAACCATAACAACTGGTAAAGCATCTGATATGTCTGTGTTTCTATCTATAAGGTCCGCACTTTGCAGCAGTAAACAAGAATAACGAGATCATCATAACAGACTTCCATAACCACTCGGTCAAGGTGCTCTACTTGTTTCCTCGACAATCAAATGACCTTTAGGCAAACTTTGCATGAAGAATTGATATGTAATCTCTTTGTCTGGTCAGGTTTTCACCCCAGAGGGAGAGCTGGTATTAAAGTTTGGCTCAAATGGAGAAGGGAATGGCCAGTTCAATGCTCCCACAGGAGTGGCTGTGGACATCAATGGGAACATCATTGTAGCCGACTGGGGCAACAGCAGAATACAGGTTCAATACTGATCCAATGCTTTGGTCAACATAAATACACATACGCAAATACATTTCCCCTGTGGTATCAATATATTTCAGGTTTTTGATGGCAGCGGATCCTTCCTGTCGTACATCAACACATCAGCGGACCCCTTGTATGGACCACAAGGTCTTGCGCTGACCTCAGACGGACATGTTGTGGTCGCCGACTCTGGGAACCACTGCTTCAAAGTCTACCGCTACCTACAATGATGATGACCTGGGTGGAGAAGATGAGGCAGACGAGAGATGATAAGAGGAGCGGGAGTGATGTTTAACTTTACTTGTCCCATGGAATTGAGTTACAAAAAGAAAAACCAAGGGAAAGGATCGGCTGACATCATGGCATTACTAGAACTTCTATGGAATTATCTACATTTGATGATTGTGATGAGGAAAGATCATCAAGAGGACCAAAGGAAGATGAAACTATAATCAGGATGTTGATCTGAAGACCTTTTGGTGATGATCAAGTTTAGGATGTCTGTTGTCTCTTTGGATGGCATGAGACTGATTTGGTTGAGGGTTGTATGGTTGTAGTTGCAAGGAATGATGATGAAAGTGTCTTTATTTAAAAAACCCAATGCATCTTAAATGTACGATAATGTGAATGTTGAAAAACGGATGAAAATATGGAAAGCATGAATCTCTAACATGTGGGTGAGAATGGATGTTTTCTAATGGTCTGCCTTGTTGTACTCTATGTAAAAGACAAATAGGGCCAACAAGCTGAAAGTGCTCCATGTCCACAACCTTCTGTGTTCGTAGTTATCTTTTATTTGGAGTATTGTCTTTTACGTCTAAAAAATGCTTGCTAGGTGTTCTTAACTTTATTTATTCTTAGAAGAAGAGATTCTTGGAAATGTAAGTTATCAGAGAATGTCTTGAATTAACCACATTAGGCCAACATTCCATTGATTTCATTTTGCAATAGAACAGTAGAATGTTCTCGTAGGGATACGGTGCCCCTTTTCTTGGGAATCCATCTACAGCTCCTAATAACCCAATGATCTCAGCTCAAAAAGGCTACCCTACCTGAATGAATAAGTGTTAGATACTATTGTTGGTTCAACCATATGGGCCTCTTTTAGCTTGTTGAGCCTTCTTTGTACATTAGGACTTTTTTAGTATGGAATGTTTATTTCTTCACATGAATTTAATGATCTTTAAACCAGTAGGTTCCTCCTTTGGAAACAACTGGTTGAAGCTGATTGTCAGAATGGTTGAATGGATCAACAACGATGGCTTTAACAAACAGCATTGTCTCTGCACTCTTGTATTTTTCCTGAGAAAACAGTTGCAAAGAGAAAATCAAGCTCTGTGAAGGTATATCCTATATATTTGTGAGAACACCTTTACTGTGATCAGTTAGGAGTTAATCAAACATATTTTGAATCAGAGACATTTTCTCATAAACACTTGTTTCCGCTCGTTGGCTTGGGATTCCAGGGTATTCAATTCAAATTCGATATTTGGGTGATGTAAAGTTTCTCCATTATTTCAGAATTTTTAGGAGTTTTCACACAACTCTTGAAATTGAAGGACAGGTGTCTCATTGTAGAAGCATGCTTTTCATCAAACATACTTACCGTTCGTCTCAGGATGTCTGCGTCGGTTCTCTATCATCCAGATTAAGTTATCTAACATGCCCGGGAAAGAATGCTGGACTTCCATCCAAGCAGAATACAACAGAGAGACCCCGAGAGTTCCCATTGGATGCACCAAACATGAAATATTTCAGACCAATCAGAAGGCAACATGGTGAGCTTATAATTTGGATTCATGGTAAAATGATGATCACAGACCTATAGAGAAAAATTCTCATGTATTTGGTGTTTGCTTCAATCCTTCAAAGAACAAGTCACCCCCAAATCAACTTTTTTTTGCTGATAAACTATAAAAATGAGTGTCTAATCATGCTGTAGACAGGTGTAGTCAATAATTTGGCACTTTAGTGCATCTTGGTAAAAATGTAAATATGCTGCCTAAAACTGTCAGTGTTGCACTATCTTCAGGTCTCTGAACTACATTTGAATTTAAATCTGCCATTGCTATTGGCTAAGAGGTACATTATGGCGTCAGCTGGTACATTATGATGTCACAATGCTGTTGTGAGCCTGTTTGTGTGTGTTTGTTAGCAGCTCCGCCCTCTTAGTCTGCCAGGCAACAGCATTTGTTGCATTTTTCAAACATGAAGTGGGAGGAGTAAGTTTCTTGTAGGGGGTACCTTGCTTTTAAATCCAAACAGGTTGTTGGGAATACAACGGGTATTTCTGAAGACAGATCTATGGTGTCTGGTCCATGTCAGTGTTTAGGACATTCATGATTTAAACTCCAAATTCAAACATTTCACTGAGTAATACAGAGTGGCATTAGCACTTGGCCTAAAAAGAAGCGTAACAACACATTGGTAAAATAGCGTAGGAAAAGTGCTGACACAGCAAATCCTGATTTAAGGTGGAACTTTTAAACAATCCCAGAATGGTTGTGAAAACACCATCATATTCTAACTTCTACATATTTTGGATGTCTATTTATTAACTATTATTTATTTATGTAATTAGTCCTTGGATGTTTCAATTTGATTGTTTTCCACCATGTGCTTTGACATTCTTAAGTGCCCGCATTATTTTCTAAACATGTGTCCTCATGTAGTTTGAATCTAAACGTGTTTGTTGTGCCTGTTGTGACTGGACTAACTGTGTAAATGTGTCATTGTCAGGTCTTTCTTATTTAAACAATAATGTGATTTTGTTCTGAGGAGTGAAACTGAGCTAATGTCTAAAGCCGGGCGTACACTGTGCGACTTTTTCACTTTTTTGAGCCGATTTTCCACTCGTGCGAGAATCCACGAGATCGGGGCGAGTTTTGCGCCGAGCGTCGTGTAGAGTACAGGGGGATACGAGAGGCGATTAACACCACGTGACCAGCTACCGATCAGCAATCGTGAGCTCGCATGGACTTCTGCCGTGTTTAATATTTTGCTCGTCCCTCGTGAGGGTATCGCGCTGTTGAATCGGCGCTGCGAGCAGCTGCGACCCAAAATGTATCAGAACCGCTCATGGCGCATGCGCAATCCTGCATCAACACCGCTCCCTGCTATTTCCTTAATAACACACGTTGTTCGTTTTAATTTCTACACGTTTTTTTTTACTCACAAAGGTTGTCAAGAAAGTGTGTTTGTCGTGTTCATGTCAAATTAAACTGATCACAAAACACAGATTTATACATAAATCCCTGTGTGTCCTCCTGCAGCACTCCCGAAGGACAACAGGCAAAACAAGACAAAAAAGTCTAACGTGTTGTGTAAAAACTGCTATTTTTAGCATATTTTTAGGTCCGACGTGTTGCTACCAGACGTACAGTGTGAGCAGTCAGGTCGCATCCGAGAACTGGGTCGTGCAGTGTGAGCGCCTGGCTCGTGAGATCTGCCCTGCGAGGAAGTCGTACAGTTTGAGCTGAAGCTGAGTGCTACGAGTGAAAAAGTCGCACAGTGTATTTAGAGGTAAACAACCTTTACATTTCTGACTGAGGCTAATGTTTAGCTACTTCTAGCTAGCTGGTTTGTTATGATTCAAACACACTTCAGCTGAATAAACACGCTTTTAATCACAGGTACAACTGCTGACTTTCTTACTCCCTAATTGCTAACTAGCATTTAGCTTTTGGTAATTGGCTTTGATCAGAAAATATTAAGTAATTTATTAAAACGAATAGAACATTTAAAATTGTTGTTTTAATTTCTTTTAAAAAAATTGTCAGATTTATTTTTATTTTGGCACAATAATATCTTAAATTTGATGCTTCTGCTCACTCTCACTGAGCTGCACTAGATTTTCCTGGTTTCCTTGTCATGGTTCCAACGAAACCTAAAACCTGGCTCTTGTTAGCTGGACATTCAGCCTCATATAAAAACATCATGAATGTTGTGAAATTGATGGATAATTTTCCATATTTTTCCTCTGATATGTATTGGAGACAGTGAGCTAGCATTAGCTTACCAGCTGTGCTTCAGGAGGATTGTTTTTATTGTGAAACAGAACGGCTAGCTTGACGCTTCGCTATAACGCATCTGTAGCATCCTGCACAGCTCTGAACACACAGTTATTTGCCTGCTCTTCCTCTCTTTGTAATTACTGTCCATCAAGTCTGATTAGGCTCTTGTCTGAATATCCAAACACACTCAACACTGAAATAAAACAATGATTCCTTATCGCAGTCTGTTGTTTCAGTTTGGTTTGTAAAATAAATCTTAGTTGAAGGTAATTTTATGCTTTTGCCTTTCCTTTCACTTGGATTCCAGTGAACCAATCTTGACTTTTCTCCTTAAAGGTGACGATCACATAGGCGTCTTGTAGCCTTATGGACTGAATCCAGACAAGTCACAGGACTGTCTACCCAGGTATTTGCTAATAAGCCCCTGCCTCTGTGTTTCTTTTGGATGCAGGAGAACCTGTTTATTTTGGGATGCCCATCCGAATGCTTGGTTTGCTCCTAATCTCTTGAGCCCCAAGGGTTATGGGGGTACCACTACTCATCATGTTATGGTGGACATTCAACAGCTCATGCCTGTTTATACTTTCATGTGCACCTTGTAGCCACCAGAAATGGTCAGTTTTCCACCTACAGTTTGACCTCTTCAGTATCGGGTTAGATGGAGACATATGTCTTAACTGGTGCCTTTAACCCCCAAATTCCACTACCTCCGCTCCGCTCCGCCCCCGCCTTCCGCAGCCGCTCGCTTCTGAACTCAATTTTTCTTGGTACCCGCTCTACAACGGCTCTGCTCCGGTGCGGAGACCTGAGGTGGGCAAACAAGCATGCGCGGGATTCTCGAGATCTTGCGATACAGTCCGAGCAATAAACGCGGAAGTTAGATCCAAACACCCGTTGTGTGGGAGAAGCATCGGCATGAACTGTTTAATCTGCCCATCATTTGTGTTGAGAGATCAGCAGTGTTTGGATCAACAAAGTGTGACTACTTTGATAGTGGAAACTGTATTTATGGCTTACTTTTGTGCATTTAAACTTCAGCCGCCATTGATAGTTGTTAAAAGTTGTTAAACCTGTACATATGAAACAAAAAATGCATTTTGTTTATCGATTTATTGTGAAAAACGGAAGTTGTGCTTGCTCCTTTTCCTGTTGGGCAGTTGCGATTTCTGTCCATTTACTGCGGAGGTGCTCCGGCGTCCGGCGAAAATAGGATCGATTCTATTTTTGCCGGACGCCGGAAAAGAGGGCGGCGCATGGCGCCGCACTGCCAGAGCACGGCCGCAGTAGTGGAATTGCTCTGATTGACTACAACGGGACCGATTTTGCTCCGGCGTTCGTATCGGAGCGGAGCGGAGCGGGGCGGAGGTAGTGGAATTTGGGGGTTAATCTGCAAAAAAGTTACTGTTGCTAGACCAAGGTCTCTCTCCAGCTGCTTTGCTTCACAGAACAAGAAGGATGAACTTTCATAATTAAATCATACAATGAAATGAACAATATGAGTTAACTAATCATATAATGAAATGGACAATATGGTTAAATGGAATGTTTTGATTAATCTGTGTTTGAATTACTGAAGTTGAAATGAATATTATTATTACATTGAAAGATTAATAAGGACGAAATGAAATATATGACCCATATATTTAATCAGCGTACGTGACTGGACATGACACACTCACCATATCTCCATGACGCAAGTTAACATTAACGTCACTGCACATAGATATTTTCTTATCCACTAAATCAGCATCTTCGTATCTGAGGGAAGTGTGTATCTGAGATTTGTTGGCAAAACCCATTTTCATGGCAAGTTCTGATTTGTCAGTAAACCAAAATATGGCCGTTATTAAAACAGAATCACTTCCTGAGTGATTCTGTTGAGCCTAACTAAAAGCTGGCCATCGGAGGAAGCCTCTTCTCCCATCGCATCTTTTGACAAGCTGTCAGACCTGTTGCACACTACAGCTGATACTGCAAACGGTTCCTTCAGAACAAAGCTGACATAGCTCAGACTCCCTAAAAATCCTTCCATAACCGCAAAACAAGTCCACCTGTTTGTCGGGACCTGGAGACGACTCTGGACTGACCTGGTCATACTGCGGTGTCTCTACGAATTTTGGTACCGTGGGGTCCACGGACTCCCCGACATCTCGGATCCAAAAGAGAGTCTCCGATAAGGGTACGTAGACTCGACAGATTGCGTCTGATGTGGTTTTATAAACCATCACTTGTAGTTTATAGCAGACCAAATTCCCTTCCACTTAGAACTCAGTTTCTCCAGATACAGAGGTTCTGATAACATCACATTCACACATCATCACACCTCACATTCCATCCACTTAGATTCATTCATCACATAAAGTGTTCCTAGTTGTCATGTTTTTAATTGTTTAGAAAATAAATTTCTTACTTTTTATAAACGTGACTCTCTCTGAATTAATACGAAGTGTCTTACGATCCCAGAAAAAACAGAATTCTAATTCTTCTGGTTAAACATTCAAAGACCAATCAGACTGGATTTCCATAATTATATAGAAATTAACATCTTATTGGTCAAATGTAGTGTAGCATATTGAGCTTTAAAAGCACCCAAAATACATACGTATGCTAGCCCTGCATATTATGGCGAGCTTAAGCCAGATTTATTGATATTGTTTACACTTCGAGTTATTTCTGAATCTTTAATTCTTCAAGAAAAACTATTGTGAATTTTTCTTAAAGCGACACACGCATCGACAGGCTTCACTCCATGAGTTTGACACATGTGCCGGTCCGTCTGTGTTGCTGGACCCATCACTAGTTTGATCCATTCATTTAAAGTGAGAGTCAATGTTTGGGTGGAGACGTATTTCATCCACACTTCCTGTTAGAAAAACGCTTCTGAAAGAGGCGTCGCCGGGCAGACCGCGAGAGCGGCACTGAGGCAGTGATACACCGCACCCTCCTCATTCTGGCAAATAAAAAAATGTCAACTAATTTTGAAGCACTTTATGTCAGTCCAAGCATTTTAAGTTGTTTTTTGCAACATTTTATATGTTTTTAGGTTTAAACCTTGCTTTTATGTTAGGCTTCCTGTTGTTTTAACTTTGGGAACATTTTACATTATACAAATATAGAAGTTACACTAAGGTATTAATAACGCTGGAAATGTCAGTAAATGAGAGTCAGCAGCGTTCTGGGCCTGGTGATTTAATACCACCAAGTTGTTTCTGATTTACTTATATTTTGGTGTAATTAAAGCACCTGCATGGCTTCCATTTTATTGCCCTTGTTTATCTTCCGTTATTTTGTAGCCAGTGCATAACTAACCTTTACAAAAACAAAACAAAAAATATTCTGCTGTTTGGGCAACATTCGCCTAAGAGCGTGAATAATGTTTTTCATTTGTATAATAAACAGTGTTGGGCAAGTTACTTCAAAACTGTAATGCATTATTTATTACTTGTTACCCTCATTTTAAAGTAATTCATTACATTACAATATTACTGATTTTAAAATGTAAGGCATTACACTACTTTTGCATTACTTTAAGTTACTTTCACTAAAACAACTTCAATATGAATCTGGTAATGTGACACTCAGTGAGCTCATGACATATATGTGGAAGGTGATGTGGTGTCTGAGCTAGGATTGCTGTTAAAAACGGTCATATGTAATAACAGTGCTTTAAAATGATTGTTTATTAAATAAAAGCAACAACAATTTGTACTCTCAGCATGCTGCCATCTTAGATTAACTGAGCAGGGAGTGAGGTGGTGGGGGCTCCAAGCCTATATTTGCCTTGGCCTCAAATGCCTTGATACGGCCCTGGATGTGGGACTGACTTCTGGGGTGATCTGATTCTATCACATGTATAAATATTAAATGCTTATATATTATTGCTTTTCACTGGTAAAAATGAGTATTGGGGATAAATCTACCTACTTTTTTTCTTGATTTTATCTGAATAATTTCCTGCCCTTTCTCTCTCTAACCTTCCTGCATGCTGCATGTTTTCTCCGTCGTCCAGAAAAACTGTAAACTAGATTTCCAAGCACCAGAAAATATGGGCGGATATAAATGATCGCAAACAAATCACTTTGTTTTGGTGGAGCGATTTTGTGAATATAACAGCGGCTGCGCGCAGGACACAGCTGGAATATTTGAGCCATTACCGCTGCGTCCTCTCTGCTCATAGAATGCTCGCAAAGCTGAGTCCATAAATGACGTCATATATGTGGATACTGGATCTTTTTTCAGGCTTCCCGCAATTTGAATTTTTAGGAAACCCACATCTTGATTCTGGGTTTAAAAATGCGTTGTAATTACCGCGTTAGTGACAATTGTACCAAGTAAATATTACCATTTTCTTTCCCTGTAATGTCTTACATTACCACATTACAGCAAAAAGCAATGAGTGGTGAGTGGTGCTCACTCCTCATCCCTGTCACGCGTACCCAAGGGATGAACCATCAACCCTGCTCAATGGTCAACTTTCCTCACGGGGTCACACCCAACAGGACAGTGGGAGGGTTGAATTTATTTTAACATCATGAAAAAAATCATAAAACTGATGGGAGCATAGGTGAAACGAGACTACAAATGTGTATGAAGACACTGAGTTTATCCACAACAGGGCTTTTCTTCAGGCTGAAAGAACTGGAATAATTTTACTGATTTTATAACTAATCTGGTTTCATCGTGTGAATGAGGAATGTTGAAAGTGACTTTTGCAAAAACACACAAAAAAGAACGAAAATTATTAATTATTTAGAAGGAACCTGGATCCGATTACTCTTTCCAGAGTATTTCTCTTATCCGATGGCACCATCTAGTGGCTGACAAGCACATCACACAAATATTCTCTCGATCCGTTTTTTAAGATGGCGACTTCACGTTTCTTGTGTAGCCGACAAACAGAGCTAAAACACGTTGTTTCACGAGGATTACTCACATGACATGTTGTGTTTTCATATATTTATGTTTTAGAGACTTACTTGTCAGTGAAAAGTTCATCAACTCAGCGTCAACCGAGGTATTCCTTAAATTTGAAGCGTGTAAGCGGTAGTCTAACGCTATTGGTTAGTTCTGGTCGGTGCTCAGTTTCTTATTGCACGGAGCTCTGTGGGGCAGGGGGGTGTAGTTAGCAAAAACACACAAAAAAGACGTATCGCTTACATTATATCACAGTGCATGATGAGACAATCACTTTTGCGTATTTCTGAAGGATCAGACAAACTTTCTGAAAGGGGAAAACTCCGAAAAGCTACTTTAAAGTGACTTGTGGACTTTAGGATTGTTATGCTCGCGATTGCCCCATCAGGCCAAAAGCGTAACGGCAGCTTCAATAGTAGGCTCGTGCACGAGGTGCGCATGCTGTACGTGCACACTCCTAAACTAAAATAACAGCTGAGACAGTTCCGTGTGAGTGTGTGTGTGTGTGTGTGTGTGTGTGTGTGTGTGTGTGTGTGTGTGTGTGTGTGTGTGGCCCGGAGGACAGAGGACAGGAGAACACGCAGCTAATTAATTAAATAATGTGGTTCTGTACCTTTCTCTTCAGCACAGCCGACAAAGGTTTATGATGGGTCAGTCCTCCTGCATGCTCAGATCATTCCCTTCCCTTGCTTGAAAAATTGTTCCAAAATGAAAGTTGAACCCACATCTTTTTATCTGTGAATTCAATGCCGTTCAGCGAGTCTAAAAACAAAATTGGGCATCTTACTGTAAAAAAATATACCATTAATGTAAAAAAGAAACTCTAAAAAAACTATGTTGACATCCAGAATCAAACCCGGGTCTTCTGCATGAGAGTCTGACATCTTACAAGGTGAGCTACACTCTAGTAACATTCACAGTATCTGTAACTTTTATATCCTTGATGACAGCTGAAACAACGTCAAACCAAAGAACGGTTCGGAGTGAAAATGGCTATTTTGTTGCTAATTTGCAGGAAATATCTAGAAGAAGGTCCTACAGAAAGTAGCTAAGGGTCCTCAGAAATGTAGCTAGCTTTGTCACTAGGCGTTAGGAACAGTGACAAAGTGGCACTACCTCTCTCTCTGCTGCTAAAGCTACGGATAGCAAATGCTACGGGCGATGCCTGAGCGTGAACGCGCACGAAGCAGCCTGCTTGACCCGAGCATCTCTCTTTTTCTGTGATTTTACAGAAAAACAGGCAATCACAGTAAAAATGCCAGGGCTCATTCTACAGGACCAGGGCATTGCAGGAGAATGTATGAAGAAGACATTTATTATTTCTATACATGTTTTGGCTGTCAAACTTCCATAATGCCCCTTTAAGTAAATGATTGGTTTTTATCTTGTTTCGAGTTTAACGCTGAATAGCTTCGTTTCAACATAAAACATGAATATTTGAGCTGTCATGATGTAGAGGTCTTGATTCAAACACATGTGAGTAAGCTTCGGGGAGGCTGCCAAGAAGGTAAGAAGTCTTTTACTATTAAGGCACGTCAGGAGCAATAGAGGCGAACAACAGCAGACGAAACAGCAAACAGAAACTAACAAGCATGGTTTGAATACGTCAAGATAATCAAGGACAGCTGGGTGGAAACAATCAAGGGTATGTGACATTACCCAGATAGCAAAGATTTTTTGGCCCGGAGGTCGCACAGGTTCTGGCCCGGATCTGGGCTAGCACCTTTTTGCACACTGGGCCAATGTGAATCTTTTGTTCCAAATCAGGGCCAACACTGGTCCGGCACTGGGCCAGAAGCCCAAAAGTGAATCCAGTAAAAGGAAATGAAAACGCTACAGCCTGCCGTGCGCTCCTTCTGTTCTCCTATATGGGATTAAAAGGAAAGAAGGGGACAAAAGGGCGCTTCCATTTCACAGAGTCCAGACAGTAATAAAGCAGAGTGTCAGTCCCGCCCTCTGATTCAGGCGTGTGAGAAGCAAAGTGGATGTGACTGTTATGCAGATCTGCTGGCTTGAAAGCGGATCCGGTGCAGAGTTGCCTGCTATCTGGGTACCAGAACTGGGGAAGATGAGACAAGAGTGAAGAGGTGCTGGGGAGCAGAACCTGAAAGTCCGCCGGGCAACACCATGGAAGCAGGCTTATGCCGGCAGGGATGTCTATGGCGAGGCGGAGGAGTGGAGAGATCCAGCTGACCACTTTCCACACTCGACTACTTTCTTTTACAATTTCTCTCTTAACTGTATTATTACCTGTTATTTCAGCTGTTAACTTTATTTTTTTCTCTAAGTGTTTTTCTCCCCAGAAGAAGCTACAATGATGTTCTGCTGAGCTGTAGGGTTAGGGTTAGGGTAGCCTCATGGAGGGGGCCATCAGCTAGCACACTGCTGCTAACCACTTAAACATTCTCCCTCTCCTGATAATAACTGTTTACTTTCCTTGACGTTGGATGTGCTACTACTAGTTTACCCGTTTAATTATAGATCCACTAGGATAAATACAATAAAGTTTATCTCTCACCTAATAGAGTATTTACTAAGAAATCACAATGTAACCATAGAAACATTACTTGGTGTATATGTTGTGTGTGTGTGTGTGTGTGTGTGTGTGTGTGTGTGTGTGTGTGTGTGTGTGTGTGTGTGTGTGTGTGTGTGTGTGTGTTCTGTCTTTTCCATCCCCAGTGAGTCGTGGCGGATGGCTGCTTATACTGAGCCAGGATCCTCTGGAGGTTTCTTCCTGTTAAAAGGGAGTTTTCCTCTCCACTGTCGCTACATGCTTGCTAAGTATGAGGGTTGCACCAAGTCACTGACACTAGTCAGTGACTTGGTGCAACCTGCTGGGTTCCTTAAATAGGAGACTGACTTAATGAACTGACCTGTATGGGAATGTTTACTATGTGAAGCGCCTTGAGACGACTCATGTCGTGACTTGGCGCTTTATAAATAAAGTTGAATTGAAAAGCCCGCTCCCCTTGCTCCCCCTTGCTTTTGTGTTCACTGTTGGAGCGCAGAGAGGCAAACAGTCCGCTGATCTCAGTGAGCCGGCATCCTTGAACTGAGCTTGTTAGTTTGCGTGCCAGTTGGTTTTTTCTGCTGCCTTGCAGCAGAAAGGTTGCATGTTCGAATCCTGACTGTATCCTCTCAGCATGGGGTCAGCGTCTTCTCTCCATGCGCGTGTGAGTTTTTATTCGCAGCTCTGTCTCTGTGCTTTTAACTACAACCTCCCGTTGCTCATTTATCAGGACGAATGCCCCTGCTGGTTTTGTGAGCAGCAGGACAGTCTGCCTGTCCGGTGGAGGAACAGCACAGGTAACACCAGACAGGTGAGCAGGTTAAACACGTTCACGCTCGTCTTCACCAGACAGCAGACAGTTTGGTTCTGCGGAGGCGAGTTCTCCAGAATCACAAGAGAAAGGAGCACCACAAACCACCAACACAGCAAACTCCAGATTAACATGGTGGTCTGGAAAGCCCTCTGCTTTGATTGGTCCAGCCTTTCCTTTTCCCCACCCCCAGGCCCTGGTCCAATCAGGACACAGAGAACAGAGACGCTGCAGAAAGATATGGCAATGATGGAGACAACCAAAAGGCACAGCAGGAGGATGGCTGCATATCTGGAGGTCCCCAACTTTATGCCTGTCATTCCGAAGCACAGCAGCCAAACACACCCGATTGTGACGTTCCTGATCCTGATCCCACGGCTGCTTTTTAGACCCAGGTAGGTGACGGGCTGAGCCACAGCCAGGTACCGCTCCACACAGGTCAGAATGTGGAACAATATCTCCCCACAGAAACCAACAGCAGAAGCACAAAGTCCCACTGTTGACCAAACGGAACCATCACGCAATTTACAGAAGAAGCCAAAGACCCAGAGGAGCTCCATGGCAGCCAGGTGGCAGGTGAAGAGGTCAGAGTGGTTTTTAAAAGAGCGCTGCTGCCGCCACTGTTGAAGACTCAGGTACAGGATGAAGGTGCAGAGGAAGAGGAGGAGGATGGTTTTAATCATACCAATGGCAAGAATGATGTCTTCACATCTGAGGCGATGAAGACGACCGAAGGCGTATGACGAGTTGTCAGGCATGTTCACTGCAGGAACGAGAGAATTAAAGTGGTGATGAATACGATGTGGGGAACAGAGCGACGGGATATTTAAATGAGTAGAACCAAAGTCCTCGAGGGCCGATATCTGGCGTCTTTTGTTGTTTCCCTGCTCCAACACAGACGACTCACCTGTGCAGCAGCTCGTCGAGCTCTCCAGAAGCCTGTTAGTCACCTGCTGATGGGAATCAGGTGTGCTGAAGCAGGGGGAGCGCTAAAACACGTGGGATAGCGGTCGTCGAGGACCGGAGCTTGATACCTGCGGTTTAGACCAACCAACCGACCAATCAATGCTTCACTTGTTATCTGGACACCTGTAACATGTCACAGTTAGCCAGAGGCAGGACTTTTGAGATAGATAGATAGATAGATAGATAGATAGATAGATAGATAGATAGATAGATAGATAGATAGATAGATAGATAGATAGATAGATAGATAGATAGATAGATAGATAGATAGATAGATAGATAGATAGATAGATAGATAGATAGATAGATAGATAGATAGATAGATAGATAGATAGATAGATAGATGATAGATAGATGGATAGATGATAGATAATAGATAGATAGATAGATAGATAGATAGATAGATAGATAGATAGATAGATAGATAGATAGATAGATAATAGATAGATAGATAGATAGATAGATGATAGATAGATGGATAGATGATAGATAATAGATAGATAGATAGATAGATAGATAGATAGATAGATAGATAGATAGATAGATAGATAGATAGATAGATAGATAGATAGATAGATAGATGATAGATAGATAGATAGATAGATAGATAGATAGATAGATAGATAGATAGATAGATAGATAGATAGATAGATAGATAGATAGATAGATAGATAGATAGATAGATAGATAGATAGATGATAGATAGATAGATGATAGATAGATAGATAGATAGATAGATAGATAGATAGATAGATAGATAGATAGATAGATAGATAGATAGATAGATAGATAGATAGATAGATAGATAGATAGATAGATAGATAGATAGATAGATAGATTGATAGATAGATAATAGATAGATAGATGATAGATAGATAGATGATAGATAATAGATAGATAGATAGATAGATAGATAGATAGATAGATAGATAGATAGATAGATAGATAGATAGATAGATAGATAGATTGATAG